>NW_026973699.1:82500-137500 GCF_035594125.1 Scylla paramamosain
TTAATTTTGTGGCTCACATTTGAAACTTATAATGTGCAGATTGATTTCCGAAATAAAAGAGAAAACTGAAACTGGAGATCTTTTGGAAATAACAGAACAAATTAAAACTTTTGATAAAAATCTTCTTTCGTGCGTGTGATATTCCGACCGTGTTAATTAAGGATATACTTGCTCCCCGGCATCACACTTGCCACCAACACTGATCGCCCTTCCATCGCCTCTAATTGGAGTGTTTGGAGAGCGTCTCAGATCTTTTGTACCGCCTCACTAAACCTTCGGCAGCCTCTCTCTTCAGATTTTTTTTTTTTTTTTTTTTTTTTTACATTCCCTTGTGAAGAGGCTCTGTCCGGGATATTTTACTTTGCTTGGATTTTAGATCAGTATTTGTCAGTATGCTGTTTTGAAGTAAATTAAGTCTGTAATCCTCAACTTTGTGTGTGTGTGTGTGTGTGTGTGTGTATGTGTGTGTGTGGACACTGGAGAGTGGAGGGAATATTGTAAGAGTCAGTTAAATTCATACCACAATTTTAATATCGGATCAATTCATTTTCTGCTAAACCTTTACTGTTTACAATGTTACAATATCTTGACAAATATGAAGTATATATGACATGTTACAAATGAGTATTTCATTGCTAACATGCAACGAGGGTGGATAATCCTCTCTCTCTCTCTCTCTCTCACACACACACACACACACACACACACACACACACACACAAGAATCGTTTCCTTTTATGTTAAGTGCTTCAGATCTGTCTCGTTACAGTAACGTATGATAATGATAATTTCACCCTTGTTTTACAGATGCCTGTGTATAATTTGCAGATACACCACTAGTTTCAACATATTTGAATTCTTGCCTTAAAATAATGAAAAGTTGTGCGAAGGAAACAAGATATGAAGCGAATATTTTTGAGGATTGGAGACCGCACAACGAGCTAGTTGGAGCTACTGACGCTTTGTTAACCCTGAAATGACCACCCACCCTCATCCCTTCCTCCCTTCTCTCCTGGTTGATCAAGATGGACTAGAAATTAGGACCTGACTATGATATTCTCTGTTCTGCAACAGTAGACTATGGGCACCAGTTGTTTATAAGCCTGGATGTGTTTATATTGAAAACGGATAGCAGTGACTAAACTCGATTACTAAGTCTGACGAGGCATGTGCGCATTCAGTAAGGTTTGCCATCACGATAAGCTTCACCAACTAAATAAAGATGGTTTATGTGATATCCACCTGGTACTAAAGCCACCTTGCGCTGCACTAAGTAATCATATGATGAGATAGCTACAAGAAGATGCTCCTAAATCAAAGAAATTTAAGTTGTTGATCGAAGAAAATAATATATTGGTGGTATGTACGAGCAACAGACCAGCGAGGATGAGAAATGGTGTGTGGCAGTGGTGAGTGGTGACCCTGGCCAGTCTTTGCTGGGGTGTTGGGTGAGGTGGAGTGATGCAGGGCGCGCTGGTGCCTGTGAAGGACTTTTGACACAGAAATTTCGTATCGTCAGCATTGAGAGTAAGTATTTCAAATCCATTGTATAGTTGATAAGAATAAGTGGCTACAAACTGGCTATAGATGGTATGTTTTTGTTTTTTTTCTTGTTGTCTTGCAGAGGGTGTCACGTATAGGTCTACTAGCTTCTTGCAGCTTTCCTTATGTTCTTATGGTCTTTAAATAGGGAGAAACATGGCATGAGTTCGGAAGTGTGTGTGTGTAATAATAGTAATAATTATGAATAATAATGATAATTATAATAGATAATAATAATATTCGGTTTATTAATCTTGCAGCCTTATAGCTGAACATCCACATATTGCGTACTTATACAGTAATATACATACACATTTAACTTTAAGGAAGTATGTTACAAGTTAATACTTTGGGTGCCAGATGGCGCCGGTCAACCTGGTAGACTAGACACGGGATAGTCAGGTCACCCCGTGTGTATTTTTTCTATTCAGAGTTTGTTTATCCTACCTAGCTGCGGGTCACTAATTCCGATTTACACCAGGTACCTAATCACTGCCAGGTGAGCAGTGGCTACACTGCAAAGAAGTCCACCCAAAGACTTCTGACCTTACCCAGAATTCGAACCTGAGTCCTCCCGAGTATGAATCAGGCGTGAATCACTGCGCTACCAACTGTGTGTGTGTGTGTGTGTGTGTGTGTGTGTAGTCTGACTTGAATGTAGCACATTCCCTAAATGTAAGCTAGTTTAGTGTGCAAATGTACTCCTGAAGTTACACCTTAATATTACACGACGTTTTCTGATGCTATCAAAAAAATCCACGAGACAGTCTCACATACCCGCCTGCCTTGTGATGACTTGCTATGTTATGGAAGCGTTCGGTCACTCACCTCTGAATAATCCACGAGACAGTCTCACATACCCGCCTGTCTTGTGATGACTTGCTATGTTATGGAAGCGTTCGGTCACTCACCTCTGAATAATCGTTGTTGCGTAATTCAAAGAACATATATTTCTGCTATTGTTCCCACTCCGCCTTTTTTAAATTGGCAGCGAAGTGCTGCTTTAGGAGTCTGGTGAGGTCCCAGCCCAACCTGCCCCGGAAGACTAAGTTTATTAGAAAAGTTTGTCCCTGACTGGCTTGGCTTTGCCAGAAAATGAAAGTTTGAAATGAGTTCAGAAAATTTTATGCGCATTTTTTCACATCTATGTGTGTGTGTGTGTGTGTGTGTGTGTGTGTGTGTGTGTGTGTGTGTGTGTGCGCGCACACGCCCACATTACTTGAACTATAACAACCACATTTAGCGTGGGGATGTACCATGGATTGAGAAAGGTCAGCGCGGGTCACCGGGAGGGCTGACAGGGATGACAGATCAGCCAGTGACCTCTGCTGTTTGGCCTCGTGTTTCATTAGGAAGGAAGTGAACACCGCCTCTGTACGGATGTCATGTGACGGTAGCGATGGTAACGAGAACAGCAACCATTCTGATAGATTTGTTTACTTGGTGGTGACATCCCTCCACAATTGGTGACGTGACTTGTTTTGCACAGGGTGCAGATCAAGTGCATATGAGAATGATTACAACGAGAATAGCGATAATAATGAAGATTACTGACGTCACGATATAAGCCATTGGATAACAGGTAATGGTAATATGGTAATTTGAGTAAGACTTGTAAGCTAAATTGTAGCTATTGGCACTTAAATCCTTGAAATATTCGATTGCGCGTTTTGTAGTCACAGTGGTTTCTTTGAAAGTTATACTCTAAACTTACCTAGGGCTTTAGGCAGCTGGTCACTTAATTAAGCCTGAGACGAAACCACACAAGTCAGAGGGATAAAGACCACAAACAACTGATAACAGCGACGATGAGAATAATGATAATGTCAAAGGTCACGATAATGTAGACAGAAAGCCTGGGACAAGAGACAGATCTCCAATATAAATTATTTCCACAAGACAAAAATTCATTAATAACCTGGAGAGACCGAAAAGAATAACAGATTTGGTGAATTTCGCTTTAGGTGTTTTGCACTTTGTACAATGACGCTGATGAATTGAAAGTTGGCTCTTAATTCATTCTCGTGATAAATTTCCTATAATAATATAAATATTTGCTGCATTAAAACGTTATTGAATTTCACGGTTAGTAATGTTTATAGATATGTGTCTTACGAATGCAGGAGTTAACCAGTAACCTCACTTATTCATATCTTTTAATAGGTAACTATGGAACCTGTTTCTTTTTTTTTTTTTCACCTAAGACTTTGCATTAAGAAATCGTTACTAAACTTGAATTTCAGTGTTAGCGTTATTTCTATGACAGCAGAACATTAACGGCCATTTTCCGGTTTTTGTGGCCTCGGCTGGTCTCCAAGTATGAAAAAAATGTAGTGCATATATGTATTGTGATTATAGTAAAAATCACAATATATTAGAAATTTATTTCTATGTAAGGTCTGTGTTGTATGTAATATGTAATATGTAAGTATTACTGAATAAGTGATCCACCTGCGCGATGTTTATTTACGGGTTGTATTGTGGTGTTTAAGTTACAACTCTGTCTATCTTGGTAATTATGTTGGACTATTGAATTACATAAAATGTATCATGCAGGGAAATTTATGGATTCAGTGCATAAATGTTCGTACATGTTTATGTTTAATGTTTAATAGGATTGTATGGTTGTGTTGCTTTAGCAGGATAGAGGCAGAGACTGACGACGTAGTGTTGTTGTTTCCGGGTCTCAGAGGAGCCCAGCTTAGGCAGCGTGCAGATACGTCAGAGGTGTGTCCAGGATCTGTACTTTGTGTTAAATATCTCTTTTGACTCTTTATGCAACGGTATTCAGGTTTGGGTCAGTAGCAGGGTTAATTTGTGTTGGTATTAGTGATTATTCCAGCGATGAGAGGGTGAGATAAATGAAACATGGCGGGGTCCCGGTGGAGAATTTTGCGTCATCTGTGGTGAGACGGTGCATGTATGTAGTTATTAGGACTATAATATACATTTCAGCAGTGTGGTGAAGTGGGTGGTGCCCTGTCTCCATGTGTTTTTCAATGTGGGACCTGTGCTGACTGACTGATGTTATTCGTGTGATGTGTCAAGAGACGGTGCGGCAATGTTGTGAATTTGACTTTTCGTGCACCTGTTTTCATGTATTGAGTTCACCTGAAGTTTATGGTTGATTCAAACACTTAGTTATTGACTGATATATTCTGTATTTTGTTACTGTGATGTGATTTCCTGGTTTGGTTATTGAATGATGCATTCTGTATTTTGTTACTGTGGTGTGATTTCATGGCTTGGACGTTTCATCTTAAATTTTGGTGGGAAAATTGACTGTTTGGATGTTAACAGGTTGAATCAGTAAAGGGATCCCAACACCGCTGAATTGGTCTCTTCACTGAATACCATTACAACATCTAACTCATACAATGAAACTTTTTAAGTCTCAATTATGGCCGGAGGATGTCATAATACATAAATATTTTAACAGAAACTCAAAGAAAATGTAATTCTTTTACTCATTAACGTTTCTTATATATATATATATATATATATATATATATATATATATATATATATATATATATATATATATATATATATATATATATATATATATATAATTTTTTGATATGGATGTAAAAGTTTGTACATATAATTGTTGTTCTTTTAGGAAGAATATTGATGTCATTCGCACTTTAACTGGTTTTCAGTATGAGTTTTTATTTTATTTTATTTATTTATTTTTTTTTTTTCTACAAGACTTTTGCTTTAGAGGACAGACTTGGTGACAGATTTTGTCAGTGAGAAATGTGAGGGTGTAAGTGTGCAAGCTGCCTACTCTGGAAAAGCTCTTGTATCCAATGTAGGGAGGTGTGAAGGTGGACTGGCCTGTATATGGAAGAAAGATTTGACGTTTAAGGTAAAGGTGTTTCTGGTTGAGAAAGATTATATTGCTTTGCAATTACCAGTGGGTTATTTGAACATTCTTGTAATAAATGTATATATGAGGAGTGTAACATGGGAAAGGAAGACACTTGAAGAATATCTTCACAGGTGGTTTGCCTTAGAACATTTCAAGTGTTTTAATCAATCATGATTTTAATTTCATTTTTATTTTAGGTGGTTTTGATGCAGATCCTTTTATGAGCAGAGCCTGGAACAACTTGGTGACCTTTTGTGAGAGAAATTGTTTGTTTTAACGTGATGGATGGTAACACTTTGATTTTATACCTTACAGTAACTACTGCTGTAAGTGGTTAGACCATATTGTAGGAGGAAGCTCAAAGGATGTCTGTGTCAAACATGTTAAAGTTCTGTATCAACTTGTCGGATCCGATCATTTACCAATGGTGGGAAACGTTCACTTGGGTGTCTCTAACAATGATTGTAGCACTATCAAAATTGAAAATGGAGATAAGTGAATGAAAAAATGAAAAAAAAAAAAAACTCAGTGATTTTTTTTATGTATTTGAAGATATTATTGGTAATACACGAGGCATTATGCCCTGCGAGGCACCTAGATGGTGTAGTGCTGGTTGCCAGAAAGCTGACCACCTTGCACAAATTGAGGAGGTTGATGTGATAATTGGTGGTAATGTTTTGTACTCTTCTAGTCATTATGCACAGCAGGTTATTGAGAAGAACAAGTCCAATGTAATACCAGGGTGGAATAGACGTGTCAAATGGGATGATTACTGAAAGAAATAGAAACGCGGATGAATATCGGAAAATGAATATGAGTGGGAACGTGTTCAAAGAGGCTTTGTCTTTGTGTGAGAAAAATGAAACAGAAGTTGTACTGGTGCAAGAGCTAAAGAGGATGGCAGTTTTTATTTTTTTATTTTATTTTATTTTTTTTTTAATGTAGGAGGGACACTGGCCAAGGGCAACAAAAATCCAATAAAAAAAAAAAAAGCCCACTGAGATGCCAGTCCCAGAAAAGTGTCCAAAGCAGTAGTCAAAAATTGAAGGCTAAGTGTCTTGAAACCTCCCTCTTGAAGGAATTCAAGTCATAGGAAGGTGAAAATACAGAAGCTGGTAGGGAGTTCCAGAGTTTACCAGAGAAAGGGATGAATGATTGAGAATACTGGTTAACTCTTGTATTAGAGAGGTGGACAGAATAGGAGTGAGAGAAAGATGAAAGTCTGATGCAGCGAGGCCACAGGAGGAGGGAAGGCATGCAGTTAGCAAGATCAGAATAGCAGTTAGCATGAAAATAGCGGTAGAAGACAGCTAGATATGCAACATTGCAGTGATTAGAGAGAGGCTGAAGACAATCAGTTAGAGGAGAGGAGTTGATGAGAAGAAAACCTTTTGATTCCACCCTGTCTAGAAGAGTGGTATGAATTGAACCCCACCAGACATGTGAAGCATACTCCATACATGGACACATAATGCCCCTGTACAGAGTTAGCAGCTGGGTGGGGGGGGGGTGAGAAAAACTGGTGGAGACATCTCAGAACGCCTAACATCATAGAAGCTGTTTTAGCTAGAGATGAGATGTGAAGTTTCCAATTCAGATTATAAGTAAAGGACAGACCAAGGATGTTCAGTGTAGAAGAGGGGGACAGTTGAGTGTCATTGAAGAAGAAGGGATAGTTGTCTGGAAGGTTGTGTCAAGTTGATAGATGGAGGAATTGAGTTTTTCAGGCATTGAACAATACCAAGTTTGCTCTGCCCCATCAGAAATTTTAGAAAGATCAGAAATCAGGTGTTCTGTGGCTTCCCTGCGTGAAATGTGAAATGCAGATTTACCAGGATAACTAAAGTGATGGTATAAGAAAATGACAAGGTGTTTTTGGTGCATTTGTACCACAGGCAATGCGTTGACCTAGCCTGACCCAGCCTGGCCTAACCTAACCTGACCCAAACAAATATAATGCAACCAAATCTAAAGCAGTCTAACCTAACCTAACCTAACCTAACCTAACCATATCTAACCTACCCATACCTAACTTAGCCTAACTCACCCAAACTTAACCTAACCAAACCAAACAAAACCTAACATAACCTAACTTGACCTGACCATAACCTAACCTAACCTCTCTCTTTCTCTCTCCTCAGCCAAGCAAAAACCGAGTCACCTTATTGGTCGACAAGAGATCACCATCAGCCCTCCCTTTGGCCCAGAGCTTCATTGATTGTGATTGGACAGCTGGCTTGGTGGGTGACCTGACCTGATCTCAACCAAGCCAACACGATTTACGTTTTCCTCGTTGACATTGGCACCATGATGACCTCTGACATGAACCTGGCACTAGAGAGGTAGGCAGAGAGAGAGAGAGAGAGAGAGAGAGAGAGATGTATTTATTGGTATAGTATTTATGTGATTTGAATGATATCAGTGTGTGTGTTTGTGACCTGTCAATATACACAGGTCTGCATATTTTGTGAGCTGTCAATATACATAGGCTTACATAGGTACTTGAGCAAGCCTATAGTTAGCTGAAGCATCTGAGGCAACTATCACACTAATAATAGAAATAATAATAATAATAATAATAATAATAGTAGTAATAATAATAATAATGATAATAAATAATATTAATAATAAAGGCTTTGGTTACAATATAAAGATGTATTAAGTAGCTTATTATTTAATTATTATTATTTTTTAAGAATAACTTGAAATGAATAGATTTTAAATTGAGAAAATATAAAACTCCTTAATTTGACTTGTGGATTATAACAACAGAGAGAGAGAGAAAGAGAGAGAGAGAGAGACTTTGTCTACTGTTGATAAAAGTGCAATATAAAACACATCAAAACACACACAAATGCCATTATCTCTGTCTCTGTGGTAATAATGATGATAATAATAATAATAATAATAATAATAATAATGATAATAGTTGGTTTCTTTATTTTGTGCAGTGTTGAGGTACTGAAGGGCGCAATGCACAATGCTGTCAAGGTGCCCCAAAACACACAGGTCAGTATTGCCATATAGCTTACCTTAGGTTAGGCTTGGTTTGATTTGGTTAAGTTTGGTTAGCTTAGGTTTCTTCCAAACTGGTGTTGTATATCCTGTTGTGTAATAATAATAATAATAATAATAATAATAATAATAATAATAAACGGTTTATTATTTAGGCAGTTAACAAACTGAAAATGTACATAGGGGGTGGGGAAAAACTTAACATTAATCCTAAAGGTAAGTCTAATCTAATGTGTGTGTGTGTGTGTGTGTGTGTGTGTGTGCCGCTGCTGAGACCAAACAAGACTAGTTTTTCCGTGAGGTGTGGATGGATGGGAGGGGCGTGGGTGACGGTTCTGTGGGTCCTGGCATGGGCGGTGCTGGGTGTGGGAGAGACTCCTGGTCAGTGAGAGGGATGGCAGAGGGGCTGGCAGAGTGAGGGTGCACCAGCAGACACACCCTGCCTGACTGTGGTGCACAACAAACTCACCAGTGACAAGTATGTGTGTCCCCCGGCTGGTGAGGCAAGGCACGCTGGCTGGAGCTGGCGAGGGAGAGGCGGCCTGTGCCAGGACACTGACTGACTGACTGGGTATGCCTGTGTGGGCCAATGCAGGCTGAGCAGTGTGTGAGGGAGGGGCAGTGTCTGGGATGCCTCACCTCTTCAGCTTGTCAACTCTGCCAGGCTCATTGTCACACACGTCACTGTTTTTTTTTTTTTTTTTTTTCATGTAGGAAGGACACTGGCCAAGGGCAACAAAAATCTAATAAAAAAAAATACCCACTGAAATGGCAGTCCCATAAAAGGGTCAAAGCAGTGGTCAAAAATTGGTGGATAAGTGTCTTGAAACCTCCCTCTTGAAGGAATTCAAGTCATAGGAAGGTGGAAATACAGAAGCAGGCAGGGAGTTCCAGAGTTTACCAGAGAAAGGGATGAATGATTGAGAATACTGGTTAACTCTTGCGTTAGAGAGGTGGACAGAATAGGGGTGAGAGAAAGACGAAAGTCTTGTGCAGCGAGGCCGCGGAAGGAGGGGAGGCATGCAGTTAGCAAGATCAGAAGAGCAGTTAGCATGAAAATAGCGGTAGAAGACAGCTAGATATGCAACATTGCGGCGTTGAGAGAGAGGCTGAAGACAGTCAGTTAGAGGAGAGTTGATGAGACGAAAAGCTTTTGATTCCACCCTGTCTAGAAGAGCAGTATGAGTGGAACCCCTCCAGACATGTGAAGCATACTCCATACATGGACGGATAAGGCCCTTGTACAGAGTTAGCAGCTGGGGGGTGAGAAAAACTGGCAGAGACGTCTCAGAACACCTAACTTCATAGAAGCTATTTTAGCTAGAGATGAGATGTGAAGTTTCCAGTTCAGATTATAAGTAAAGGACAGACCGAGGATGTTCAGTGTAGAAGAGGGGGACAGTTGAGTGTCATTGAAGAAGAGGGGATAGTTGTCTGGAAGGTTGTGTCGAGTTGATAGATGGAGGAATAGAGTTTTTGAAGCATTGAACAATACCAAGTTTGCTCTGCCCCAATCAGAAATTTTAGAAAGATCAGAAGTCAGGCGTACTGTGGCTTCCCTGCGTGATATGTTTACTTCCTGAAGGGTTGGACGTCTATGAAAAGACGTGGAAAAGTGCAGGGTGGTATCATCAGCGTAGGAGTGGATAGGACAAGAAGTTTGGTTTAGAAGATCATTAATGAATAATAAGAAGAGAGTGGGTGACAGGACAGAACCCTGAGGAACACCACTGTTAATAGATTTAGGAGAAGAACAGTGACCGTCTACCACAGCAGCAATAGAACGGTCAGAAAGGAAACTTGAGATGAAGTTACAGAGAGAAGGATAGAAACCGTAGGAGGGTAGTTTGGAAATGAAAGCTTTGTGCCAGACTCTATCAAAAGCTTTTGATATGTCCAAGGCAACAGCAAAAGTTTCACCAAAATCTCTAAAAGAGGATGACCAAGACTCAGTAAGGAAAGCCAGAAGATCACCAGTAGAGCGGCCTTGACGGAACCCATACTGGCGATCAGATAGAAGGTTGTGAAGTGATAGATGTTTAAGAATCTTCCTGTTGAGGATAGATTAAAAACTTTAGATAGGCAGGAAATTAAAGCAATAGGACGGTAGTTTGAGGGATTAGAACGGTCACCCTTTTTAGGAACAGGTTGAATGTAGGCAAACTTCCAGCAAGAAGGAAAGGTAGATGTTGACAGACAGAGCTGAAAGAGTTTGACTAGGCAAGGTGCAAGCACGGAGGCACAGTTTCGGAAAACAATAGGAGGGACCCCATCAGGTCCATAAGCCTTCCGAGGGTTTAGGCCAGCGAGGGCATGGAAAACATCATTGCGAAGAATTTTAATAGGTGGCATGGAGTAGTCAGAGGGTGGAGGAGAGGGAGGAACAAGCCCGGAATCGTCCAAGGTAGAGTTTTTAGCAAAGGTTTGAGCAAAGAGTTCAGCTTTAGAAATAGATGTGATAGCAGTGGTGTCATCTGGTTGAAATAGAGGAGGGAAAGAAGAAGAAGCAAAGTTATTGGAGATATTTTTGGCTAGATGCCAGAAATCACGAGGGGAGTTAGATCTTGAAAGGTTTTGACATTTTCTGTTAATGAATGTTTTTTGGCAAGTTGGAGAACAGACTTGGCATGGTTCCGGGCAGAAATATAAAGTGCATGAGATTCTGGTGATGGAAGGCTTAAGTACCTTTTGTGGGCCACCTCTCTATCATGTATAGCACGAGAACAAGCTGTGTTAAACCAAGGTTTAGAAGGTTTAGGACGAGAAAAAGAGTGAGGAATGTACGCCTCCATGCCAGACACTATCACCTCTGTTATGTGCTCAGCACACAAAGACGGGTCTCTTACACGGAAGCAGTAGTCATTCCAAGGAAAATCAGCAAAATACCTCCTCAGGTCCCCCCAACTAGCAGAGGCAAAACGCCAGAGGCACCTTCGCTTGGGGGGATCCTGAGGAGGGATTGGAGTGATAGGACAAGATAAAGATATGAGATTGTGATCGGAGGAGCCCAATGGAGAAGAAAGGGTGACAGCATAAGCAGAAGGATTAGAGGTCAGGAAAAGGTCAAGAATGTTGGGCTTATCTCCAAGACAGTCAGGAATACGAGTAGGGTGTTGCACCAATTGCTCTAGGTCATGGAGGATAGCAAAGTTGTAGGCTAGTTCACCAGGATGGTCTGTGAAGGGAGATGAAAGCCAAAGCTGGTGGTGAACATTGAAGTCTCCAAGAATGGAGATCTCTGCAAAAGGGATGAGGATCAGAATGTGCTCCACTTTGGAAGTTAAGTAGTCAAAGAATTTCTTATAGTCAGAGGAGTTAGGTGAGGGGTATACAGCACAGATAAATTTAGTATGAGAATGACTCTGTAGTCGTAGCCAGATGGTGGAAAACTCGGAAGATTCAAGAGTGTGGACACGAGAGCAGGTTAAGTCATTGCGCACATAAACGCAGCATCCAGCTTTGGATCTAAAATGAGGATAGAGAAAGTAGGAGGGAACAGAAAAGGGGCTACTGTCAGTTGCCTCAGACACCTGAGTTTCAGTGAGGAAAAGAAGATGAGGTTTAGGAGAGGAGAGGTGGTGTTCTACAGATTGAAAATTAGATCTTAGACTGCCAATGTTGCAGAAGTTAATGAAGAAAAAGTTGAAGGGGGTGTCAAGACACTCAGGGTCGTCGACAGAAAGGCAGTCCGACCTGGGGACATTTATGGTCCCCTCCCCTGATGGGGACTCCGAGGCTGGTGTAGGAGTTGCCATGATGATTTTAAAATTTTTGAGTGAAGGGTGTGTGTGTTATTAGGTGCTTGTAGTTTTGTGTGGAGGAAGAGAGTCGTCTTTAGAGGGCAGGCTGTGACTGCCCCCTTGTGTTGTGAGACACAAAGGGAAACGTTCAGTGAGGTCACAGCTGGGTTTAATGATAAGTTCACAGCACCCCCTGAACAGTGCTTTAGACCTCACTGGGAGTAATTATCGTTTCGGCAGGTGTCTACTGCCTCCTCTCTCAGTCTTGTTGTACTTTTCATGCTTGATATTTGCTTGTTTGTGTTTTTGTATTGATTTTTGTTTTGTTTTTGTTGTTTATTTGTAATGTTTTGTAAATGTTTTGTGAGTTGTGTTAGTGTTTGATGTTGTTTGTTGTGTTTGTAGTGTTGCTGTGTGCCTATTGATTGGGAGGTGATGGTGGTTAGTGTGTGTGTGTGTGTGTGTGTGTGTGTGTGTGTGTGTGTGTGTGTGTGTGTGTGTGTTACTACTACTACTACTACTACTACTACTACTAGGTCAGCCTTGCTACTTCCCTTAGTACACTTGAATACCTCCATCAGATCCCCTCTTAATCTACTACTACTAGTACTACTGTTGCAGGCACAGGTGCAGGGGTGCCTCAACATGCCAGCCACCTACAACACTGTGGTGGCACGGACACAGTTAGCACACCAGTTTTACGAGCACGTCAGTGAGGTAGCCAGAATGTGTTGCCAACTTGTTCATGACCAGCACCTGCAGCAGCAAGGTCAGGTTAAGTTAGTTAAGTTTTTCATATGTGAATGTTGTGACTGTCAAAATGGAGGTCACAAGGGTTTTCTGAGGGTCACAGGGGTTCTGAATGTGACGGGGAAAGAGGAAGAAGGAGAGGAAAGGTGGAGAAGAAAGGTAGAGAGGAAGAAAGAGGGAAAGATGAAGAAGAGAAGAGGGAACAAAGAGGAAGAGGAGATAATTGTTAAGAATTTGTCTCTCTTCTTCTCTTCCTCTTTCTTTCCTCATTTCTCATTTCGTTGACTGTTTTGTTTAATTTGCTGTAGTCTGCACTCCTCCCTCCACTACTACTACTACTACTACTACTACTACTACTACTACTACTACTACTACTACTACTACCACTACTGCAGGCTGGGCAGCAGTGGTGGCCAGCTTGGAGGACATTGTGGCAGCCTTCAGAGCAAGACATGACGCATTCCAGCAAAACTTTGTGGAGTATCTCAGTGGCCGGGAGGAGAAGGTTGCCCTGCTTCAGTTGTGAGTTTGTGCATGTGTGTGTCAGGATTGGAGGAAAGGTGGAGGGAACATGGAGGGAGGTCTGTGAGGGAGGAGAGGCCTGGAGGTAACTTGTGGAGGGAGATATGGAGAAGGGAAAGGAGGGAGGTGGAGGGGAAAATGTGTGGCTGCCATGTCAGACTATCTAATGAAAGCACTACTTTAACTACAAAGCATATGTCACAGGATTAAGGGAAAGGTGGAGGGAACATGGGGGAAGGCCTGTGAGGGAAGAGAAGCCTGGAAATAACTTGTGGAGGGAGATATGGAGGAGAGAAGAGAGGGAGGTGGAGAGAATGTCTTGCATATTTTTTTTTTATTACTTACAAGTCTCTCCTGCAGTTGTGTGTGTCTCCACTCTTCCTGGCAACTCACCAATGGGGAGAGGAGGAGGAGGAGGAGGAGGAGAAGAGAGAAGAGAGGAGGAAAGAGATAGAAAAATGGTTGGAGTGTGTAGTGTAGGATAATGACTATGATTGGGCTGACTTGCTGTATCTTGATTTATTGATTGATTCAGCCTGCAAATTTAATGTCAACATAAACACAGCATACCTCAATATCATGTAACTCCCTTCAATATCTTGTAACTTCACCCAGTAAACAGAAGAATAACATAAGATGAACACATATCCCATTCTATTATTCACTATTGCAATGACACACGATACATATAAAATAGTACTCACAAAATGACCGCCCATCATCAGCCAAGGCAGACTTCACCATATGTCTGATTACAGCATTACCCCAACTATGCTGCAAAGTTACACTTAATCAAATCCTCCTATCAGCACCGCATTCAATATAACACCAACCAATATGCACAATCAGCGGCATAACATAAGTCAAACAAATCAGAGAAATAATGTTATCACAAAACTCACCTCAGTCAAACAACCGCCACTCACCCCTGACAGGCACCAACTGTACCTCTGCCTACCTTCCCCCTACACCCTGAGTGCGGTATAATATATATCCGTGTTACATACACAGACCCTAAAAGAAAACTTCCTCTTGACAAACAAATACACATTACTAACCAATACCAAACTTGTTAATAAGTAAGAAAACAATATATGTATCTCAATAATAATTACAATTCTTGTCATATATGCCAATAACAATTATACAGTAACTGGAATACAACCCGTGTCTACACCTCTTTCCAACCAATGACAGCGACACACACTGCCCGCTCCACATTCAAAGGTGCCAACATTGACATTATAATTCTAATATGATGAGAATCATATTACAGAGTGTATGAGTGTGTGTCTGTCTGTCACTACTACTACTACTACTACTACTGCTACTACTAGTTTTGAAGAGGACCTGAAGCTACTGGCAAGGATTCCAGTCTTCCCTGAATTCTTTTTGGGGAAGACACAAGAGGAAGAGGAAGAGGAGGAAGCTGGGAAGAAGAGGACAAGCACAGCACAGAAGAAAAGGAGGAAGAGCAGGAGGATGAGAAGAGGGCAGGAGGAGGAGGAGGAGGAAAAAGAGAAAGTAAGTTGTTTTTGTTGTTGTTGTTGTTGTTGTTGTTGTTGTTGTAAATAAAAATAATTGTTGATATCTCTCTCTCTCTCTCTCTCTCTCTCTCTCTCTCTCTCTCTCTCTCTCTCTCTCTCTCTCTCTCTCTCTCTCTCTCTCTGTCAGTGAGGCAAGTGTCACTGCTGGACTGGATCAGCGCCAAGGACAGCCAAAGTGACGTCAGACAGATTGCCCAACTCTGCTGCAGGGGACTGGCCCAGGTGTGTGTGTGTGTGTGTGTGTGTGTGTGTGTGTGCAACAGGGTGTTAGGGTGTCAGGTATTCACATCTAATTCTTGATACATAATTCTGTTTCCATAGGATTGAATCAAGTTTGTAATCTTGCATTGTTTAACAAGTTGAGTTGTCACATTTGTCTTTAAGCTGGCTCCCCCTCCCCCTGTGTTAGAATATTACATATTTTCAAGGTCACAGGGACACTGAGCTGGGTTCTCAAGGGTGTTTCTCCTGTCACTAATGCAGAAATGTTGTTAATCTGTCACTGTAACTGTAAAATCATCCTTGAAAACCCATGTCATTTTAACTAGAGCCTTTTAAAAGAGTGTTTCTCGTGTCAGTAATGCAGAAATGTTAATGTGTCACTACAACCATAAAAACTCCCTTGAAAATCTGCTTCACTTCAACTAGAACCTTTTAAAAGAGTGTTTCTCCTGTCAGTAATGCAGAAATGTTAATCTGTCACTGCAACCATAAAAACCCCTGAAAACCCATATCAACTAGACACACACACACACAGCACCAATACTGCTGCTGCCACACAGATCAACAAGGGGCTGCTGAAACTAGTGGGGCAAGAGGTCAGCGCTGTGCTTCGAGAGGCAGACCGGCCACAGATGAAGGGGCTCGGTGAGCACCTGTGTGGCCTGGAGCAGCTCATGCATGATGCCGCCTACATGGTGCAGGAGCAGAGCAATTTCTCACAGGTACTCCTTCATATCTCCCTCCACAAGTTACCTCCACACTTCTTCCTCACAGACCTTCCTCCATCTTTCCTCCACCTTCCCTCCAATCCTGACTATCCTGTGACTCTTGCTTCATAGTTAAAATAGTGTTTTTGTTAGATAGTCTGACATCACAGCCAGCCATTTTCCCCTCAAGTTATCTCCATGTTTCTGCTTACTTACAAATTTCCTCCATCTTTTCTCCATTTTCCCTCCAATTCTGACTATCCTGTGACTCTTAAAAGAGTGATTTTGTTAGATGGTATGACATCACAGCCAACCATTTTCCCCTCCATAAGTGTCTTTTCTTTCCTCCATATCTTTCCACAGCTTCCCTCCAGGATCTTCAAATATGATAGCCTATTTAGACCTGGTACATTACAATAGACAGACACAGCCCAGGCAACCAGGGACCCTACTTGTACACTAGTGGCCAATATTAGAGTGTGTGTGTGTGTGTGTGTGTGTGTGTGTGTGTGTGTGTGTGTGTGTGTGTGTGCGCACACGCGTGCGCTCTCCTGTAGGTGTGGAAGAGTGGGTGGAGTGGAGTAAATAGTAGAATGTTGGTGATTTATTGAGTGACAGCAGGGATGTTGGTAGAGTGCCAGGCCAGTGACTTGCTGCTGGCTTGTGCTGTGCAGCAGTTGCAGCATTCAACTATTGCTGTGACCTCTTGCTGAGACCTGTCTCTCTGTACATCTCAGAAGGCCAACTTTTGCCCAAGAGCGATGCCCCCAGAGGCCCCCAGACCAGCATTCCTCAAGTCTCTCCCAAGACACCACCTGCCATGCCATCTGAAGATGCACAACGTGGCTTTGCAGCACACCACACCACAGGCCGGTGACTCCCGTGCACCACTTGATAGGGAATGGTGTGTCTGTTGGCAGTGAGTGGTGAGACAAGTGTTGGTCTTGTTGTACTTGGTAGTCAGCATGTTCACTGGGTTCAAACTGTACCTCATGTATCCATGTTTGACAAGACCACTCTTCTCACATTCAAATAATAATAGTAGATTTGTGTTAGAGATCCCAGTGAAAATGTGAAAATATTTGAAATACTTAGTGTCACTTACTTAATGAGAAGACTTGAATTGCTGTCGCATCTTTGCTCAGCAGTGAGGCGGCTGGAGTTGTGAAGCAAGTGTGGCAGATAGCCCTGCGCTGCCGGTGCAGAGATGTGTTGTTGACACATCTCTGTACAAGCCCACAATTATTATTTGACATCAGATAATGCAACATTTATTTATTGATTTAGTTTTTGGCAGAGGGTGGTGCTGTGAAGCTGGTGGCACAGGGGCTGACCAGGGTTCTGCAGAACAGCACACCACAGCAGCAGCAGCAGCAGCAGGAGCATTGTGTCAGTGTTTAAGCTTCAGTATCTTTGATGATAGTGTTTAAATATACTATGTTGGTCTGTTTATTAGCATTCACATTAATTTGCTTTGCTTAGTCTTCATTTGTTCTTTATTTAATGTTTGCATATATATAATTGTTTAGTCTTTTATTGAGATTAATTTTTCCCTGTGTGTTTATTGTGTTGGCAAATGTCTTCCCCTTTACAAGCTTACTCCTTGTTATATAGGTCAGTTCAAAGTGGAGCATTTTGACTCAATACTTGACTCACTGTACTCATCATCAACCCGTGTCCTGTACTTTGTGTACAAGCTTCCATATATTTGAGTTGTGCATCTAATACACCCTTCACTATTTACTTGTTGAGCCTCGCTTCATTCACGCAGGATACAACAAAACGAAGCCTGTCCATTTTGTGTCCATTTTTTATTCTAGGCACTCTACAAGATGCAGCATTTGTGTATGTAATGTGTGTGTGTGTGTGTGTGTGTGTGTGTGTGTGTGTGTGACACTTATTGGTGAGGGGCTGTGGGGAGTCACTGTGGAGAACATACTGTGGAGCTGTGGGCTGAGAAGAGAAGAGAAGAGAAGAGAAAAGAGAGAGAGAGAGAGAGAGAGAGAGAGAGAGAGAGGGGGGGGGGGTAAGGCTAGCATGAATGAGTGTGAAGTGAAGCAGGTGTTGAGTGTTGTTGATGCAGGGGTGAGATGTTACTCAATGTTGTTCATCACAGGAGAGGTGTTGTTCAGTGTTGTTGATGCAGGGAAGAGGTGATACTCAGTGTTATTCATCATAGGAGAGGTGTTGTTCAGTGCTGTTCATTGCAGGTGAGGGAAGACACAGCATGTTGAGGCAAGGCAGCAGCTGTGGAGGAGTGGACAGCTGCACCACTGACACCACCACCACCACCACTGCTCAATGCTGCTGCTGCTACTACTACTACTACTACTACTACTACTACTACTACTACTACTACTACTACTACTACTACTGCTGCTGCTGCTTCTGCTGCTTCTGCTTCTGCTGCTGTTCCCCTCCTCCTCCCAGCACAGAAACAGACTGTGGGGTCCTGCCACAATGCGGCTCTCTCCTGCAGGACATGTTCTCGTCACCTTCATGTCCCGGACGCGTGCATAGACTTGTGCCTCAGTAGCCTGGCCGCAACAGACTGCAGCTGTGTGCTGTGCTGTGGCTGGCCAACAGGAGGGGGCGGGCAAGCTGGCCACCCTCTGCATCACCACCTGCTGGGGAAAGAAGAGCACCGTTGTTGTCATCTTTGTTTTCCTTCTTTTTCCTTTTGTTTTCCTTCACTGTTTGCAGGGAATGGTGGCAGAATTTGTTGATGTTGTTGTTGTTATCTGTTTGTTATTAAATGATGTGTTCATTGTGTTGTTGTTATTGTTGTTGTTTTGTGTGTGTGATGAACAAAAGCAGTCCACAGTTACTGGTGTTTGTTTTCCCCTTCAACTGTATACAAACATAAAGGGCTGGCTAGAAGTACAGTAGTAGTAGTAGTAGTAGTACAATTACCAGTATATTTCAACAAATGCTGGAACTACTACTACTAAAAATATATAATCCAGGACCTCTACTATCATTTTTACTACTATATTGAGCATTACTCGTACTATTACCACTACTATCTATTCTACTAACACCACTGCCACCACACCTTGCTCAGCCTGGTCCTGTGCCCTGGCCAGCTGCTGGAGGAAGAGGTGGTGGATGCCCTCTCCTGCTAGTTGTGGTGGTGGTGGTGGTGTGTGGCTGTAGGGGTGGCTCTGACAGACAAAACGGGTTCACCAAACACGGCCCACTAGTTGTCTCTTCTGCAACAGTGATGACAGGTCAGGTTTGGTTGAGTGAGGTGAGGCCAACACTCAGAAGGCCTATACACACTTAAAAACACAAAAAAAAAACACACAAGACACAAACAGAGGCTGGGTTGTGCTAACACTCAGAATGACTACATAAAATACAGAGTGCTGGGGTTTGGGAAGAGGAAGAAAAGCACTACGGGCAAATGTAAAATGTGAAGCGGAAAGATGAACAAAATGACGGCAGTGGACAGTTTGAGAGTCAGTGTGTGGATGATGATAATACTCTAAAAACACAATGTGTCTGACAAGCAAGTATTATTTTCAACTCTTCATTGCAAAACAATACAAAATGTCCATTATTCCTGTCAAACTTTGCTTTTGTGGCTTTTAGAATATTTTTTTTTCTCCAAATAGCTAAATTTCACCATTTTCCAGATGGTGTGACAGAGAATTTTACATGCCACCAATGACATCTCAAGTTGTGTCACCACCAAAAAGAACTGTTTGAATGAAAATGTGCAAATACATCAATCCCAAACATTTCCTTGAGGAACACCACCAGCAACAGCCCTGGACACTGCCTCTAATTCCACCACAACACAACCCTTGCACTAACCTGTCACGTGGAGCTGAAGCAGAGGCCTCACTCAGGTCAACAGCCCTGGACACTGCCTCTAATTCCACCACAACACAACTCTTGCACTAAGCTGTCACGTGGGGCTGAAGCAGAGGCCTCACTCAGGTCAACAGCCCTGGACACTGCCTCTAATTACACCACAACACAACTCTTGCACTAACCTGTCATGTGGGGCTGTAGCAGAGGTCTCACTCAGGTCAACAAAGGTGCTCATCATTCAAGGCTTTGCTCCAACCTTTAAAATGCCTTTACAAAAACAAAAAATGTTCAGAGCACTAAAGGAACTTGTGGCTTTTGAGAGAGAGAGAGAGAGAGAGTGTGGCAGGGAGGTGGTGATGGTGACAGCCAGGGACAGCTCCACATGGGGCTCCATCAGCACCACCCATAGCAGGATCAACAACAACAACAACAACAACACTGGTCTGTGCTAGCTCCTCTGGGGCTCTGCTGTGACTGGGGATAGTCAGATAGTACACTGCTTTGGTCAATAGTTAAAACTATGGGTTTCCTTTGTGGTTTTGTGTTGAAAATGTTACTATCAATGTTTTTTTGCTCTTCAAATATGACTATCTATATTTTTTGTGATGTATAATTTAGTCCCTCACTTTATGGATAGTCAGATGGTGTTCTATTTTGGGGCTAATAGTCAAAATAGTTCAAAATTGTGTTTTTTGGGGGTTTATGTTTCAAGGCCTCCTCTGTGAAATCCTTGACTATCTGAGTCTGCTGTGCCTCTGGATAGTCAGATAGTAAACTATTTTATGGGTTATGGCTAAAATTGTGTTTTTGGTGTTTTTTTAGTATGAAATTTTTTTAGGAGGGGGATGACTTCACAAAATGGTGTACTATTTTGAACAAAACACCACAAAAAACATCCCATCATAGCAAAATAGTCCAAAATCATGTACTATCCTGCCAAGACAGTTAAAAATGGTCAACTTCTACCAAAATAGTGCAAGATGGCATACTATCCCAGCAGAACAGCCTGGGATAGTGTACTACTAACCTTTGACCCACATGTAGGCAGCAGCAGCAGCAGCAGCAGCAGCCACAGCAAAGACTATCAGGAATAGTACAAAGGCAAGGGCTCCAGACTATTTGCCATGGCTTGACTAACGCCACACCGGATAGTCTTGGGAGGTGTGCCTTGTCCTCAGCATGCACCAGACATATATATATATACTATCCAGAGCTGTAGTAGTAGTAGTTGTAGGTAGTAGTAGTAGTAGTTTGGTTATGTTAGGTAAGACAAAAGAGCAGGAGGAGGAGAAAAATTGTAGTAGTAGTAGCAGTAGTAGTTTGCTTAGATTAAATTAGGAAGAAGAAGAAGAAGAAGAAGAAGAAGAAGAAGAAGAAGAAGAAGAAGAAGAAGAAGAAGAAGAAGAAGAAGAAGAAGAAGAAGAAGAAGAAGAAGAAGAAGAAGAAGAAGAAGAAGAAGAAGAAGAAGAAGAAGAAGAAGAAGAAGAAGAAGAAGAAGAAGAAGAAGAAGAAGAAGAAGAAGAAGAAGAAGAAGAAGAAGAAGAAGAAGAAGAAGAAGAAGAAGAAGAAGAAGAAGAAGAAGAAGAAGAAGAAGAAGAAGAAGAAGAAGAAGAAGAAGAAGAAGAAGAAGAAGAAGAAGAAGAAGAAGAAGAAGAAGAAGAAGAAGAAGAAGAAGAAGAAGAAGAAGAAGAAGAAGAAGAAGAAGAAGAAGAAGAAGAAGAAGAAGAAGAAGAAGAAGAAGAAGAAGAAGAAGAAGAAGAAGAAGAAGAAGAAGAAGAAGAAGAAGAAGAAGAAGAAGAAGAAGAAGAAGAAGAAGAAGAAGAAGAAGACATCTCCTCTTATTCCTTCTTCTCCTCCTCCTCCTCCTCCTCCTCCTCATCATCATCATCAGCAGCAGCACCAGCATCACAGCAACACAACCGGCGGCGTGGTCGTGCTGCTTTTAAATTCCACCGAAAATGCACCGAGGAGACGCGGGAATGTAAGGAAATTGTTTGTTATTTTTGTTAATATTTTCTCTCTCTCTCTCTCTCTCTCTCTCTCTCTCTCTCTACTTCAATCTTATGTCACCTAACCCCTGTCTGGAAATAAAAAAGAAACAAAACGCTCAGAGGACTTTACATATCACGAACAAACAAGGTATTAATTAATAACGAGAGAGAGAGAGAGAGAGAGAGAGAGAGAGAGAGAGAGAGAGAATGTTTATACTTCACTAAGTACACATGTATGTACTGTGATGTCCAGGTAACAAAAGCCAAAAGACAAGGAGTCCGTGCACCACAACATTTGGTTCTCTTGCGCAACACAAGAGAGACATGAAAGCAAGGGTGGACTTTGCCGCGGCACAGGCAGCGTCACATCTCAGGCCTGGGCACACAGAGAGCAATGTCTACAGCGACACTGGCACACCTGTCTCAGCAAACACTTTGAGACGCCTGCATGTACTGGATGGCACGATGAAACACCCGCCAAGAGAAAAGTGCGAGGCAAGCAGCCAGCAGAGCGAGGGGCAGGCGCCGTTTTCTGGAGATGCAGTCATTTGCACTCTTGCTCACACGTCCTTCACATTCATCAACAGCTTTTCATACTTTTTGTTGTTGTTTATAGATAAATGCTCTATGATCGACACTGACCCTTTTTTTCTTTTTTATCAAAATAAAAGAAAACATTTAAGAAAATATTTTTCATACGAATAAAAATGTTTTCTAATAATTATTCTCATAATTATTAATTTTACGACGACTTGTTAAAAAAGTAGTTATTGACAGACCTAGAAAAAATGCTCCCCTGCATGACGAACTACTTCAAACACTGACTGAATTAAAAGGTTGAAGAGTTATGTTGCAATTAGCAAGACCATCTTCTATTTTACATATTTTTATTTTTCTATTTTTTTCTTTTTCATAAATCTGGTTGTAACTCTTCATGAACATGTTTCACGACAGTACGCATCTACACAAAAAGTATCATTAAGCTACAGTGATATTTAGTGACGTGAAAATAATACGGGGAAATACCCCAACTTTACACCTACTATTATGGGCCCTCGTGGCCCAGTGGGTAGAGTGATGGACTTTGGAGTTTTGAGTGAGGGACGCCGGGGTTCAAACCCCACTCAGAACTCACAAGAAACTTCAAGGGCATCCTCTCCAAGAAACTTCAAGAAACTTCAAGGGCATCCTCTCCATCGCCACGTGTGCCTAACAAGCACACAACACCACGTGGTGATGGAGCTTCGTCACCACGTGTGCCTAACAAACACACAATAGGTGACGGAGCTGCCCACGGGAGGTGAGAGAGCAACACCTCCCTGTGCCCCTCCACGGGAGGTGAGAGCTGCAAGGGACACTATATTATCAAATAATTATATTATTTTTATTATACCCATGATTAAATACTTCTACTACCCATTAATACTTCTACTACCACTACTACTGCTACTACCACTACCACTACTACTACCATGTTTACAACCACCCTCGCTAGAGATAGGGTAGATGATTTTTCTTTTTTCTTTATATTTTTTCACATATGAATCCGTTATTTTACTGCTTATTTTCTTCTACCTACTCGCCTCTAGCGAGGGTGGTTGTAAACATAGTAGTAGTAGTAGTGGTAGTAGAAGTATTAATGGTTATAATAATAATAATATTATTATCATATATATATATATATATATATATATATATATATATATATATATATATATATATATATATATATATATGATAATAATATTATTATTATTATATATTATATATAATATATTATATATAATATTAATAATATAATATATAATAATATATAATATATATATATATATATATATATATATATATATATATATATATATATATATATATATATATATATATATATATATATATATATATATATATATATATATATATACTTAATTTTATTACAGTATATTTATTTCATTTTTACTTTCATTAGTTTTTTATTTTTCTTTCCTTCTTTCTTTATTTATTTTTGTTTATTTATTTATTTATTTCATTTTTTATTTATTTATTTTTTTTTTGCACATACTTCCTAAATAATTTTTGTTGAAGTTGATTTTTTCTTTCTTTTTTCTTCATTTCATTCTCTTGAACAAATTGTATTTTTCTCTCTTATATAAATATTTTATTTTTACTATATATTTATTTTTTCATGCTTTTTTATTTATTTTTTTTTTGTTCTCTTCGAGAAATTGTCATTTTCACATATGCATTCATTATTTTACTACACTTTTCTTTTTTTTCCCTTTTAATTTCTTTGCATGTTTTTTTTTTCCAAAGAAATAATGTTGTTAGTGCATGAAAAACAAGACACTAATTTGTTTTGTTAAAATACTTTTATCCTCTTCATCATGTTAAGTTTTTCACACATACGTCCATAATGTCTTTCCTTTTTTCTTTTTCTTTTTTTTGTTATTTTTTTATCCTTTTCAATTTACATTTCTCAGACATATATACGTAATTTTACTGCATTTTTTCTTTCTTCTTTGTTATATTTTATCCTCTTGAACAAGTTCCGCTTTTCACGCAAACATCCATAATTGCAGTGCGCATTTTCCTTTTTTTTTTGTATTTTCTTTTACATCCTCTTGAACGTGTTACGTCTTGTTTACAAATATATCTTTTCGTCTTTATTTTTCAAGTTACGTGTTTTTATTTTTTTCCTTTTATTTTATTCTTTTTTCCTTTATTCTTTTTCATCATGTTTAACTCACACATACTATATACATATTTTTCTACAACATTATTTTTTTCTTTTCTTCATGTCATCCTCCTGGACAACTTACGACTTTCACACTTATATACATACGTAACTGTATTGCAAGATTCTGCTCTTTTATTTTTATTTTTTTTTCACGTTTCAGTTTGTTTTTTATTCTCATCAGTAAGTCATATGTTTCCCCTTTTTCTTTGTTTTCCTGTTTCTTTGTTTTATTTCATCGTCTCACACAAGTAACCCTTTTCTCACAAACATCCCTAATTAGGGTACATGATTTTTCTTTTTTCTTTATATTTTTTCACATATCAATCCGTTATTTTACTGCTTATTTTCTTCTTTTTTCGTTTTCTTTTCTTTTTAATCCTCTTTATATATATATATATATATATATATATATATATATATATATATATATATATATATATATATATATATATATATATATATATATATATATATATAGTAAATCTATATAAAAGATTTACTACAATTTTTTTTTTCCTTTATTTCGGATTTTTCCACCGCAATAATGTTGGTCCTGCATGAAAGGCAAGGCTCAGACTCATGCAGGATAAAAAAAAAAAAAAAAAGACAATTTATCTTCTTCATCAAGTAAGTTTTTCACGCATCCATCCATAATCTTAGCACCTGTTTCTTTTTTTTTTTTTATCTTTTTTTTCCTTATTCTCTTTAAATAACTTTTCTTGTATTTTTTCATTTTTTTTTATTTCATCTTTTTTATTCTTCAAGTTTCTTTTTTTTACACACACTATATACATATATTCAGGAACATATATTCTCTTTTTTCTTCTCTTTATTTCATCCTCTTGAACAAGCTACGGTTTTCACACTTATATACATAATTTTATTATAGAATATTCTTCTTCTTTTTTTTTTTTTTTTTTCTTTTTAGCGTTTTTTTTATTTAATGATTTTCTTCACATATCTTTTTGACATTTCTTCGTATTTTCGTTTTCCTTCGTGTAATTTCATTCTCTTGGATGAATCCATCCATAATTGTTACATTTTTTTCTTTTTCTTTGCATTTTTTTTACAAAGACGTCCATTGTTTTACATTTGTTTTTCTTGCCGCATGAAAAGCAAGGCTCAAGTTTATGTAGGAAAAAAAGTTAATTTATCCTCTTCATCAAATTAACTTTTTCACACATGCTTCAATAATTTTACTACATTTTTTTCTTTTTTTTCTTTTTTGTCCTTTTCAAGTTACGTTTTTCCCATTGATATACATCATTTTACTATTTTTTTTATTTCCTTTTTTCTGTTTTATTTTTTTACGTTACGGTTTTCACACATATACATAATTGTATTACAATATCTTGTTTTTCTTCTTTATTTTTTACTTTTATTCACATTTTCACGTTTTTATTTTTTCATTCTCTTAAAAGATATATTTTTCACATTTTTCACATTTTCTTTTCCTTGTTTTTCCCTCTGGGACAAATCCCGCTGTTCACACAAACATCCACATTGCGTATTTATTTCCTTTATTTAATTTTTTTCACAAATGCATCCATTATTTTGGTTTATATTTTGTTGATTTTTCTTTTCCTGTTTTAATTCTTTTTGGGGAACGTTTTTCACATACATATGTAAAATTTTGATACATTATTTTCTTTTTTTCCTGTTTTTTTTTTTCATTTATTTCACAGAGAAAATGTTCTTCCTGCGTGACAAGCAAGGCTCAGATTCTTGCAGGAAAACACACAATTCATCCTCTTCTTCACGCTGTCTTTCTTTTTCACACAGGCATCCTTAATTTTACTGCATATCTTTTTTTTTTTTTTACCTTTTCTTTTTTGTAATTTTCAGGTTTTGTTTTTCATACATAATTTTACTACCTTCTCCTTTTTTTCCTTTTTTTTTTTGTTTGTTTTATCCTCTTGATCAAGTTACGCTTTCCACACAAACATCGATAATATTATTACAGCACGTATTTTACTTTTTCTTTATTTTTTTTTCTTTTTTTTTACACTAAGTTACGTTTTTCATTCTTTTTACTTGTGTTATCTTATTATTTTTTTCTTTTCTTTATTCTTCTTTCATGATCGAGATTTTTTTTTCTTTCACACATGATATATGCATATTTTTCTTCAATGTTTTTCTTTCCTTTCTTTCATCCTCCTGAGCAAGTTACGGTTTTTACAATTATGTACATAATTGTATTATCAAATATACTTTTTCATTTTCTATCCTCTGTCACAAGTCACGCTTTTCACACAAACATCCCAGTCTTCTCCTGTACCTTGTTCCTGTCAGTCATGTCGCCTGTACCTTCTTCATATCAGTTAGCACCACACCAGTAGCATCCTTCATCTGCTTCGCATGATTTACATCCTTTATTGGCTTGTTCCTACTCCTTGGTATCCTGCATGTTCTCTTCTCTCCTCCTGGTGTTTGCAGCTTTTCCAGTAAATCACGACATGCCTCAGCCTTAGCCACCGCCACTGCTTTCCCTGCTAACTTCTTTGCTCTTCTGTATTCCAACTTATTCTGCCTCGCTCCGCTCTGCTCCCACTCTTTCTTGATTTCCTTTGTCCTTTTCAGTGCATTGTTGACGTGTTCACTCCACCACCATTGTTGTCTAGTTGTGCGTGACTTTCCACACGTTTCTCCCAGTACTTCTCTATCCACTCCTCTCAAGATCCCCGCACTCTTCTTCCACCAGTCCTGGAACCGCTCTGTGTTTAGGTTCACTGTGTCTGGCACCTTGGTCTTGAACTCTTGCTTCTTGGCCAGCCTTCAGTGCAGCCCATCGGGTCCTCTTCTCATACCTTCTCATTACTTTCCTCAGTCTTTTTAGCCATGCATGCATCACTACCAACCGCTGCTGCCTTTATTACCATGTGCTCTACGGATTTTTTTTTTTATTATTTTCAATTTTATTTTTTTTTTCTACTTTTATATTTATTTCTTAGCATTTACTGTATCTACTTTTTTATTATTTTTCTATTTTCTTATTTTTTTCATTTTCTTTATATATATATTCTTTTCTATTTCTTTCGCTTTTTATTTTTTTTTTAAATCTATTTTTCGGCATATTTTTCCAGGAGATCAGCGCTCCCTCCGCAGCGGGACGAGTGGAAGGGAAGCCTGACCGTTACTGTACCGACCCTCAAGGTCAAAGAATAGTCAATGAAGTCCATTACAGCACATAAATAATAGAGCATCCCTCTTCCAAACAAGAAGTCATATGCCTGATCCACTTGAACGGTGTCCACGTCCATCATCAGTGCGCGTGTGCCCTGTCCAAAGTCCAGCGAGATTAGTTGCGGCGGCGGAGCACACCTGCCTGCCCTGTGCATCAACTTTTCCCGGCCGAACCTTGTCACGACAAATGATGCTGCGGCGCCAGTGTCCACCAGTACTGTGAGCGGCTCCTCGCTATCTAGTGTTCGTGCGACAAACGTGTATACTTTCCCTACGAACCCTGGCTCAGGTTTCCGCCGCAGACGTTCAGGGTGGCGGAGAAACAGGCTGCCGCTGCCGTCGGGATGGAACTCTTGCACGATCTCGGCTTCCTCCAGGCGGTTCATGGACATGATTATCATTTCAGCGGAATAGTGACCCTCCATCTCCTTTGGAAACACCTGTAAGGGCGTGCTGACCTCCACGCCGCCCTTCAGGGTGATCACCACCTCGTCCAGCCTGATCACCTCCAGCCGCAACGTTCCATAAGCCGTGTTAGAGATTACCGTCACCTTCTCCTCATCGCCCGTGACAAGGCCCATTTTTTCGGCCAGTGACACCATCATTATAGTGACAGAAGCGCCGGTATCCAGGAGAACAGTACAAGGGTGGCCGCGCACTGCCCCGTCCACCAGTTGTCCTTCCTCAATATCAATACGACAGTACTCGCTTACATTTCTTTTCGTCCCAGTGGCCAGCTCGGTGTCCACTACCACCCTCAACACGTTGAACCAGAATATCTCCCCCCAATCTTTGGCCTGGCTCTTGTCTTCCTCCGCATCCTGCGTCTTGCTCGTCTTGGGCTGGCTCTCGTGTTCCTTCTTGTCCTGCGTCTTCCTCTTCTTGGGCTGGCTCTCGTCCTCTTCTGTATCCCGCATCTTCCTCTTCTTGGGCTGGCTCTCGTGCTCCTTCTTGTCCTGCGTCTTGCTCTTCTAGGGCTGGCTCTCGTCCTCTTCTGTATCCCGCGTCTTCCTCTTCTTGGGCTGGCTCTCGTCCTCTTCTGCATCCCGCGTCTTCCTCTTCCTGGGCTGGCTCTCGTGCTCTTTCTTGTCCTGCGTCTTGCTCTTCTTGGGCTGGCTTTCGTCCTCTTCTGTATCCCGCGTCTTCCTCTTCTTGGGCAGGCTCTCGTCCTCTTCTGTACCCTGCGTCTTGCTCTTCTTGGGCTGGCTCTCGTGGTCTTCAATATCCTGCGTCTTTCTCTTCTTGGCCTTTTTCTCGCCCTCCGTGGCCTTCGTTTTCTTATCTTTTCTATCCTTCCTCTTCTCCTGCTCTCCGTGTTCCATATCCTCTTCACCGCCATCCACCTTCCTCTTTTTACGGGTGTCATAGTCCTCCATGTCTCCCGCCTTCCTCTTCTTCTTGTTGTGTTGCTTAACCTGTTTGCCATCATACAGCTTCGTGCTGCTCTTGCTGCTCTCACAGCCTTTCATATGGTCTCCCTTGTTGTTGGTGCGATGCTTCATCTCTTTAACGCCTTCCATCTCCGTGTTGGCCCTGTGGCTGCCGCAGTCTTCCATGCTCTCTAACCTCCTTTTCTTGCTGGGTTGTTTGGCCTCTTCCTTCCTCTGCGTCTTCGCCTTCTCGCTTAACGTCTCTTGGTCGTTCATTGTTTGCTGCTTCCTCTTCTTGCTTTTGGATCGCGTTGTAAACAGTGGTGCGTGAAAACCTTCACAAGGAAAGCCAGGCATGGCACTGTCTTGTCTAGAACCTCTGATTCCATCACCTGTGGTCCCTTTCTTGGCGTGCTCACCAGCTTGGAGCTGAGCCCTGGCGGCACCCACCACGCGCACCAATCAGAGGCCTCGATTTGAACCTAACAGCCAATCAGATGCAAGAACGATACAACTGTGGTAATACTATATATATATATATATATATATATATATATATATATATATATATATATATATATATATATATATATATATATATATATATATATATATATATATATATATATATATATATATATATATATTATAAGTATTCCGTCCTGCATTAAGTTTGAAGTACGTACGTAACAACTTGTTTTCTTTTTGTTGTTGTGTAAATGCAGGCTACTATGGGTTTGAGAGGCCGTGTTACGTCGTTTTTCTGGAATATTCTAACAAACAGGTGAATTATTTCCGTCAGTAGGGTCCAGTGAGAACAGTGTGATGTACGTATATTATGTGCGGATTCTGAAATGCTTCCGCGTCTTATCTGGACAACCTTTAACAGGCTCTCGTGGGAATTAGTGGCATTTCCAAGCGTGTGTTCGTGATTGCAGTGATAGGAGTGACAGTAGTTCAGCCTTATTAATTGGGACAGTTTAGAGAAAGTGACTAATCACTTCTGTGGTCTTTGAAGACAATCGTGATGGCAGAGCAGTCTTTCAGAACAGCGGCCTTGCACTTGCTGGTGGCGTCGTGAAGGATGAAGCAGCAGAGACAGTCGACCAGCAAGTCACTCACTTCCTTTGTCCCAGGAGTAAGTATCTGTCCTTACACCCGCGCAAACCACCAACATCCGCCTCACTCAAACAAGCTGTCACCCATGCAACCAGTCTGTCCATTACAGTATTAGCAAAATTCCAATCATCATGGGTGTGTCGTGTCTTCAAAATTCATGTTTACTTTGCAGAACAGTGAAGCTTGTCGTGGCGTCAGCAATTTGCTGCAGCAGGTTGCTTCGTGTTTCGCTGCTTGGAGAATTCCACTTATTGTTGACGTGTCATTTCTTTATATGTCATATTTACTTTATAAAATTGTGCAGGTTTTCTCAGCAGACAAACTGGTGTTTCCTCGGTACACACACCAGGAGAAGACTTCCTGCATGGTGGTGCACTCAATTTCTTCAAGTAGTGCACAAGGAAGAGGACTTTTGAAAACATGAGGAGCTGACGCACAATGAAGCAGCTGATACAGCAGCACACAATACGGCAACACTTTACTGCTCACTCAAAGTATGGCAAGGACACTGACTTCCGTGAATGAGACGACACGATGAGCTCAGTGTGAGAAAATCAGTGTGCATTTGGCAACGTGCCTCCAGAGTGTTTACAGGACAGCGGTGACCTGCCACCTTGTCCTCCTTGCCGTGCGTGTAATACCCATTCACCTCTACCTCTTGTACAGTGTAGCCACTTCATACACTATAAAGTATCTTCAGAGTCCACCTATAAAATCACCACCATATTTGTCTTTTCCACTTGTCACGCCAACCTCAACTGGAACACGACACGTACAACAACAGGCTGAGGTTTTACCAACACTAATTTTACCTATTTCTTAACCTTTTTCTCTCTTTTTATTGTAAACACTTTTTTTACTTGTTTGATGAAATCAAATAAAAAGCAAATCGTATTAACTACACCTATAAAAATACATAAAACAGATTTTAAAATAGATAACAAGAATATAAATACAGGCAAAGTCTTGATGTCAAACACGCACATTTATCATATCGTAACCAAAGCAGGGTGCCAAACTCACAGAAATACAAAACGCAAGACAAGTGACTTTACATAAAACAATATTTTACAAGGTCTAGTTCCTCAAATATAGCAAAAAGAAAGAATAGTAAAAAAAAAAAAAAGTTGTATAATATGCGGCAAAGTTCAAGCACTTTCCTCCTCTGCTGTGTATTAAGTCAAGGGCTAACTCAGGCTCTTCTTCTCCGAAATTAAAAGTTTAGCGATTTATCTATGTATTCTTTATGTAGTAGTGGCACTGGCCAGGGGCTGGAAAAATTTCATAAGAAAGGGACCACCGGGGTGCTAGGTACTAAAGAAAAAGGACAGAACGGATAATCCAAAATTTGAAAAATGTTTTGACTCTTCCCCCTTGAAGGGATTCTGGTCGTAGGAAGGGCAGAATACAGAACCAAGCAGGGAGTTCCAGAATTTAACAGTGAAAGGATTAAAAGATTGTGAATACTGGTTAAATCCTGCATTTGGGAAGTGAAGAGAATAGTGGTGGGAGAAAGTAGAAAGTCTTGTGCAGCGAGGCTGCGGGAAGAGGAGAGGCATGCAGTTAACAAGATCATAAGGGCAGTCAGCGTGTTAGTAGAGGCATAAGGCAAGAAGAGATGTAACATTGCGGCGAAGAGAGGCTGAGTAAGAGTCAGTTAGAGGAGAAGGCTGATAGGACGAAACACTTCTGATTCCAGCCTGTTCTGGAGTGTTGAATCCTCCTCCCCCCCTCCCCCCTCATATGAGAAGCGTACTCCATACATGACGATGGGTAGAGTCACCACACTCTCGCTAACTTCCATATCTTTCTCCTCCTCTCCCTCGTCCTTAAACCTTTGCTTCGTATCCTTTCTTGGTTCCTCCCTTCTGCACCGCTCCGCCTTGCCCTCTTTCATTCTTTCTTCCTGCACTTTCTTTGTCAGATTACACTTTACGAACACTTCACTTGTATTCCTTCACTTTATCTGAAGTCCTTTCACTTTCCTGCACTTAAAACTCTTTCATTTGACCTGCTGGTGATGAGAAGGTATGGCTCCGTTCACCCGATCCTGCTGCTGCTGCTGCTGCTGCCGCCTGTGTGTGTGTGTGTGTGTGTGTGTGTGTGTGTGTGTGTATGTGTGTAATCTGATAGTTACTTATTTTGTATTTATTAACTTATGGTGTTATGTTGGTTTGTGGTTCTATAATTTTGGATGTCTTTATAAATGTTTGTAATCATGTTTTGCTGTTAAATTATAAGCTATGGTACATGGACGTGTGTGTGTGTTGCAGGGATGCCAGGTACACACAACCGTCCAGAGGTGTCAGAGAGTCGTCACAAGTGAAACACAAGCACATATCCCGGATCGGAAACAAGCGTGCCCCCTCCGCCATCCGAGGCTGGGCGGCGACTGGCGGCAGGACTGACTGTGTGTGTGTGATCTGAGCGCCGCGGCTTTCTCACTCTTCTGATCGGAGCACCAACACAGCTTCGGATCACGCCTCGTTGTGTTTGATGCCTGTATTCTGAAACGCTTCACTCTCTCAATACGACAATGTTCAAAGGCCACAGACTTGATCAGCCGAGTTCTCTAGAGTCTTTCTCTTGTTCATAACAAGAGAATCTTGTTTATCTGCCACCAGAAATATAAAAACACCCTTGAAGACCCTTGCAACTTCAACTACAGTCTTCTGAAAGTAGTGGAGGCGTGGCACAGAAGTGTTTCAAAATAGTCCTTGGTTCTGTGAGGTTCTCCTTTTGTTGTGAAAATCCGTTTTCTGTGAACTTGAAAGAAGTGTAACCATGTTTCGTATAAAAAAGCAAATACGTAATTGTGGGATGCATTACGCCACGAGACTGCGATATGCAATAATTTATACCACATATTGCATTATTATTAGTAGTAGTAGTACTAATACTATTTTTCTCTTTCCCTCCTCCTCCTCCTTTCATGGACACTCACTAACCTTGTTTTGCTGACGCCAAGGTACACCCACACACTCATCCAGGACTTCCTTCCCTTTAGGAGTAACAATATCGAGCAGCCTAAAACAGCCAACAATGTTCGTAAGCCGTAAACAACCTGAACAAAATAATTGTCATAATCGGCAGATCATTTGAACATAAATGAAAGAAATGATCCTCACTCTGTACAACCCCTTGGTCCGTCACCTCCAAAGCACTACCCGACCAAGCGGCCTTGAGAGAAAGGGAGAGAAGGACGCCAGGACGGGCACCAGTGGCGGAACGCCGCAACAGTGAGGCGGATCCTCTAGACCACTGCTTCCCAACCTTTTATAAGCTCATGGACCTTCAAGGGAGCTTTTGAGATATTCATGTATCCTAACACATAGGATATTGAATTACAAAAAAAAATAAATAAAAAAATAAAAAATACATAGTTTCAAGACTGAAAAATATAAATTAAAGTAGCACGTCTCTGTTTTAATAATAAAAAATAATCACCCCATCCTACATAACTGTTTTATAAGTACTATAAGTATTTCAAACTCACGATGACCCACCAGGTGTTGTCCGCTTTATTGCCACATATTGAACCAAACATTCACTATAAACTGGTAACTGTCCACTAACCAGGGTATATTAGCATGAAATGTTCTAAATACCTTTTGATTTTTGCATTAGATAGTAAGTGATATGAATAATTGTTATATATATAAAGAAAAGAAGATACTTCATGAAAAAATGTGGCATATCAGGTCAGTTGACGTTGCCACCTGCTCCCGACCCAGAATCTAACGGGAGTGGGTGGGGGAAGGGTCGCCTCGACACAGGTGTGCGACTGAGTCATTCACCTCTTGGTAGCCAGGATGGAAGGTCACAGCGCTAACTCCCCGTCCCGCGCTGTGCTGCACAGCCAGGCCAGGGAATTGGTCTTTAGGGTGAATAGGTACTTCATACAAGAGAAGGCCAACCGAGAACCACTTTTACCTCTCACACAAGCGAGGAAGCGAACAGCACATGCTACCGGAGTATCTGAAGCAACGGTATAACAAAGTCATACATGCAAATAAAGAGAACGGTTGTCTCCGTTTTCTGAGGGGGTGGGTTAGATTTGGCACCGCCGCTCCTTGAAGCGACCAACACCTGGTGGGTCATCGTGAGTTTGAAATACTATAGATGTACTATAAAGCAAAATGCTACAACTCAAAACCTGTGAGGCGCGAGTTGCGTCCAAGTGTAATATACAATACGCTAATTTGTAATATTTTAATTTAAGTTTAAATTAATTTCTTACATGACACAATTTGCTTCATGTATATGTATTAGAGTACTACTGTGCACTCTAATACATACTGGCCATGTCATGTACATGCTACATGACACACAATTTTGTTTCTAAAACATCTTTGCCCACTGTGCACTCTTACATGCACTAGCCATGTCATGTACCCAATTATTTCCAAGTATCCTTCGAAAAACATCATGTGCCCTAGGGTGCACCATGTACCCAGTTTGACTATCACTCTAGACTACCACCTAAATATAGGTCAGGGTTGGCGGGAACGAGGGAGGGGCGGGGAGGCATCCCCAACGGGGATACCGAGGCAGCGGGAGGAAGGCCACTGCCAGGCCAAGTCAGATGTACTAGTTTTAGGGAATGGTCACAAGCCTTACCAGATGTGGTCGAAGGGCAGATGGTCCATCTGGAGGCGGCAGAGAGGAGCAGTTCATGGCCTCACCGGCTCTGGTGGCAGTAGCAGCCGGCTGATCACCATTACAGTCTGGCGCCCATCAGCTGGCTGTCCGGCACATGTGCACCACCCACGGCCTTAACGACAGAGTACACCTCTGGTCACAGGAGAAGAACAACGAGACGTCCTTGCACGTCAACGACTCAGGCGAGAAAGACAAGCATTGATGTCACACGACCAAGTACACTGCGCAGTGCGCACACGAGACAGCTATCGTGGTGTCCGTCCGGAATCCGGCTTCGTTCCAACTTTGGATTCGGATTATTCATGTTTGGACTGCATTGGTTTTAATATATATACACCATGATGGGTATTTTATCATCTGAGGTAAAGCAACATTATAATGAACATGTGCACAACCTCCTAGCTTCGCTCATTTCACCAGTTCACTACGGTTTTCAATCCTCGCCTGCTGTTCTTGAATATTACCAACCACCGCTTGTTTTATGTTTGGCCATCCTTTGACATCGCTAGACAAATATTTTAACTCATACGACAGAAACAGCAGAAATAATGATTCACGATACCCGCCATGTTCACGAGGAACCACCTCAACCAAGGAATGTAGACGATGGGTAGAATTCTTGACCTCCACCAAACCATGGATCCCTGGTGGGTCACACTGCACCATGCTACACAGAATGCCTTGGATCACAACTTTAGATGGATCCCCCATGAATAGAGGCATCTTAGTAGGGGGTCTGCACTCCAGCAAGGGAGGGAGACAAATCCCACAGCTCCTCTCCTCTCGGCCCGGGAGTCGAATCCTCATCCTCTCAGCCGTGAGCCAATGGAACGTGCTGCGTGACAGGTCTCAACTTACTCATCTCAAGGAAGCTCAAGTCTGTAGCTTCCTTGTATTTAAACCATAATCATGATCTCTAAACTCTACAGAGAGAATAGCTGGGACGGCTAGTCCAGAAAGATTCGCATGACACACACACACACACACACACTTGATGACAATCAAACAAGCTAGCTGTAAAAAAGGCACATTTATTTCATGCTTAAAAACATGGTAACAATGAAGTGACATGTTGATGCCTGGCGGACACATTGCCTCATTTGCTCCTAGAAGAATATGCTTTACACATCATCATTACTCACTGTTGGGCCAAAACTACTCTCTCTCTCTCTCTCTCTCTCTCTCACCAATAAGCAAAATATATCTGATTTGCCACCGGACATGAATACAACTACATATCTAAAATTACACACACACACACATTAATTAAAGCCCAGCACGGTCTTGATGATAATGAAAAGGATAATAAAATAAAAAGATTAATAATGAGTGATCATAATGTATGCATGAATTTTCTTGTCTTTCAGCACCATAAATCCCCAGAAAAAAAATAAGATAAATTATGAAATACACACACACAGCCCTCATTTGTCCCATGCAGAGATGAAAAGATGTACATTTATTTCCTTTTCTTCATCGTGTCACTCATGAGCAGGAGGTAAATTCCCTACAAGGCAGAGGTGCAGGCAGTGGCTGACCACCAGAGGGGAAGACAGGAGCATTGTGAAGGAGGCAAGCCAAGCTGATAACAAAGGCTTGTGCCAAAGCTAATCAATTTATAATTGTCGTGAGGCTTCTTGGCTGCTCCAGTGACTATGAGTGTCACACCAGCTGTCACCTCACCCCAGGACTGCCTCAACACAGCACAGCCTGGAGTTAGGCCATGTTCATTTATCCTGTTGGTCTAGTCTGGTCAGAGGTCATGTAATTTGCCACACTCACTCCCAGTGTTTAGCATTTCCCTCAATCTGAAGTCCTGTCACCTCCTTAGCATCTGTCACCTGTTATATTTGTGAGGAGAGTCTGTGGATTATTGGACTTGATACTAAGGGAAAATGTTGAAGACAATGGGAAAAAGTGTGGGACAATAAAACATTTTTGACTGTGATAACACCACCATCCACAGGTCTCACAGACACCTGCTGAGCAAGGCCTAAGGGGAATAGCACTAGGATTCCCATCAAAACATTCAAGGTACACAACTCTTTACCCATTGAGCTATGAGTACAATGATAGCTGTAGCCCAAGAGGAGTTTGGTCAACCTTCAGTGTTCAGTCACTAAACTTCCCTAACAGGACTGCCTCATTGTCTCAGCAACTGTGGTACTCCCAACATCTGGATCTGCCAACAAATAAGCTCATGTGGTGCCAGTTAACATCCATCCAGCACATACTCATCCAGAATGGCCCACACAGCTGCCAGACAGTCACACGCTTGAGGCTTCCCATCACCACTGTGAGGTCCAGACAGGCAGTAAGCAAAGACCAGGACTAACAACCCTCTTGGTGAAAACCTAAAAATCAAAATACCAAAAACAGTTATGTAATACTCTCACTTACTTTCTGTTATCTCTATGTACAATTGGAATACTATTTAATTTATCTGAAAATTGCACCTTCAAGTATTTCTTGGGTTCAGAACCAATTTCAAATTATCAGCTAAAGTGGTGCAAAATCAGCCTATGACCAAAATACAATAACTAATAAATAATGTATAAAACCTTCAATATTCCCCTTCTGAAAAGTATCACAGATTACAAAGAGCATATCCAGGCTGACAAATCTGCTGCTGTGTTGCTTTTGCCACATGTGTGTGTGCATGTTGTCATCACTGACAACAGTTCACACCATCCAGCTGCCCTCCCAAGGTCCATCAGTACACACACACACACACACACACACAAGCCACTTGAGCAAAAATACAAACAGATCACCAAGGATCCAGCAGCAGCAGCAGTAACAGCAGTTCAGAGGGGATTAAAGTAGGGAACATTTCAGATATCCATTGTCTACCAGCAGTGTGATTTGCCATGATGCACAGAACCATAACCAAGTGGATAAAATATGTGAAGGCTGTATGATATGATGACACACACACACACACACACACACACACACACACACACACACACAAGTGCATTTCTTGGCAGCTGTGGTAGGGCAGCAGCAGCAGCAGCAGCAGCAGCAGCAGCAGCAGCAGCAGCAGTAGCAGCAGCAGTGATGGTAGTAATGGTAGAGGAGGTGCAGTCAGTCACTCCTCACTCAGTTTTCACAGATACGAAGAGCAACTGTGTCCAAACAGTGAGTTGGTCTGTTGGAAGGACACAGGACAATGTCAGTTTTGGATGTGTGGACACCAGGTCAGGTGATGCTGTGTGAGGGAATGGATAGTTTAATTCTCTGTACTTTTTGTGAGAATGTCTGCTTAGTATAGAGATAGATGCACATAAATTTATACAGCTTGAGGCTAAGATGTAAAAAAGTACTGAGAATGTTATTACATTATTATATGAATGAAAGTATGGATGTATATTCCTTGCTCCAGCTGTTGGTGAGTGAATAGATGGCACTGAAATAGTTTAATGTAAGAAGGTGGTAAACCATACTGTTCATCATTTATTTTCTTGCCAAGGAAAATATGGCAAACAGTGAATATTACTCACATTATCAAGAAATATTCAAGAAAGATGGAAAAGAAAGCCCTAGTCTTTCAGTGCCCCTCCACAAGTAAGGGCTCATTCATAACACTCAGTATTGTCTTGCTACTATTTTGTGGCACACTGGCCTAACATCCCATCAACAAAAGGACAACCATAAACAGACCACTCACCAAGTGCTGTTCTGACAATTTTTGGCTTGTTCTGCCAGTACACAAAGAGGAAGTAGGCAGGCACCCCAGAGCCAGTGATGAGCAGGCCCTTGCCCACCTCATATGGCCGCACATACAGCAGCAGAAACACCAGGAAGCCACACACCAGCAGGAAGGCGATGGGAACGATGATGTTCACCTGCACAGAGAGGGAGGCGTTGTAGTCTTGTGGCATCTGTGTCCTGTTCTAATTATCAGCATGCCATTTGTCTATATATTTAGTATAATTTCTGTGACAACTATGTCCTCTTTCAGCTACACACACACAGCCTTCTCAGAGTGAAGTGGTTTGTCTGTTGTTCAACAGATCATCATGATAATTATACATTTCAACTATAAATAAGCTCTGAGGAGGTAGTATGTATTGATGTGGTGGTTGTGTGGCAGCAGTGGTGGCTAACTCATGTTGGCGATGCATTTACTGATACATTTTCTTTATTTCTCACTAATTCATCTAGGGTGACACAGCTTGCCTAGTTCAGCTTTCAGTGAACAGACTTAATGAAACAGGTTTTCCTGTAAAGGCAGCCATGAGACCAAGTTGTTGGGGATTGACTCCCTGGGCCAGCACTCTCACACAGCAGGCCATGATACCTGAAACTGGTAATCCACCAGTGTGGGGTTTTCACCTCTCCTTTCAGATCAATTGCTGTTGTTCCCAAGTAACATCCTATTCTCTTTCTCCTGCTAGCCCTATTTTTCTCCTGCTTCTCCTCTTTCAGTATTTTTTTCTTATCCTGTTATTCCATCTTCTTCCATTGCTCCATTTTCTAAGGCTGAATCATCATCATAATCCCATTCCCATATTGAGTTGTGAGAAACACACACACACACACAAATAAATAAATAAACAAATAACAATAAATTAATAAAAAAAATATATATAAATAAATAAAAATAAAACCACAGGCAGATCATAATCACAGCCACCACTGCTGTCTGGTGCTCACCTTGATGGGCCGCTCCATGTCAGGGTATTTCCAGCACATGTACAGCAGAATGGCGATACTGCACAGGATGAATGAACTCTCTACAAAGCTGGCGTAGTCAATGAGGCGGTAGATGTCCATGGTGGAGAGGTAGATCAGTGACAACAGGCCCTGGAAGAGGAATGAGAGGAGGTGGAGGTGAGTCTTTGTGAATATTCCAAGCTGTGGTTAAAATGGAATGCTTTGTCAACCTCTCATTCGGTAAGACAAACTGTTAATGACTGAGTGAAGGAGAGCATGAAGGGGCATTACAGGCAGTTGTGCCAGATCTCATCATGTGGGGCTGTGGCACCAGGTACTTTGAACTAGTCCCACATGCTTTTGTTCTGATACAGAAGGTGATTACAAGAAAATAATAGACAAACTGCATTTAGACAAATATTCACTTTTAGACGCACCAAGCTAACTAAACATTCCAACCTAAATCTATTTTCTTCATTTGTGAGGATGTGTTCTGTCTGACTGAATAATATATAAAAACTGTGTGTTTGTGTGTGTGTGTGTGTGTGTGTGTGTGTGTGTGTGTGTGTGTGTGTGTGTGTGTGTGTGTGTGTGTGTGTGTGTGTGTGTGTGTGTGTGTAAATCTATTAATAACTCTAGGAAAACTCATCAATCACTTTTCATACAAATACATCAACTTGGAAACTAGAGACTGATGAAGTTAAGAACTAAAAAATGTTTGTGTAGGTAAGCAATAATGTACACATAAGTACATTCACTTCCATACTTCTTTCCATCTGTCAAAATATTAGCTCACACTGCACATCCTGAGGGGACACCATAAGGACCATGATGCATGCTCACACACACACACACACACAGTAGTAGTGGTAGTAGTATTTTACTGACAAAAAAAACATTGAAAATAACACAAAAAATTATGTTGTTTTTGTCCAACTTCAAAAGAACACAACTGCAACATGTAGAGGACTAATTGAACCAAAGCTACTATTCACAAAAATTATGAAAGGTGTCACACATACTGTTTTAAAATACATAAAAGCCACAGCAATGAATCTGTTAATGACAATAATAAAAACCTATAAACACACACACGCACACATAGCATTGCACAATGTCTTACCAGGAAGATGAGAGAAGACATTGGAGTGTTGCATTTGCAGTTGATGAGAGCAAGGTTGTCTGGGAAGTGGCCTTGTCTTGCACCCACAAAGCACAACCTGTCAACATCATTAAGCTGGTGAGTGGGGCATTACTACCAGTCATAACTTGTGCTCTAAATCTGACAGAGAGTAGAGGGAGAGTATGAAAGGAATGGATTGTGGAGCTCATGGAAATCTTGCAATCAAGTATATCTAAATTCTTGAATAAAGTGGATTCTCTGTTAAAATAAATAAGATAACTTTAGAATTGAACTCCATCATCATTAGTGGTTATAAATGAAGCAGGAAATCTCTTAATATAGCAGTGGTATTTTCACCAAACACTACAGCTATTCATATATGACAGAAAACCTGAACGCAGGAGTATAACACCAGATGTGAGACTAGGTATGAGAGAGAGAGAGAGAGAGAGAGAGAGAGAGAGAGAGAGAGAGAGAGAGAGAGAGAGAGAGAGAGAGAGAGAGAGAGAGAGAGAGAGAGAGAGAGAGAGAGAGAGAGAGAGAGAGAGAGAGAGAGAATTTTCTTATGTTTCTTATAATTGATGGATGACAATGAAAGATAGAAATAGATGTGTCAGTATGTTCCCTGCATGGACTGCCACATGTAGGCCTGATGGCTTCTTTTACAAGTTCTCTTAGTTTTCTTAATTGTGTTTTGAATTAAGAAAGCCTAAATTCCTCAGTCAAAAAGAGCTAGACAATCCTGAAGTGAAGTAGTATGCATTTGTGGTTATGATGAGTCAAGTGTATGAGAGGAAGAGCAGTTAAATTTTCTCCAGACCCTGATGTTGATGCCTTGCCTTGCCTATCTACCCTGAAGGATAAAACAAGCCTGGTATAGAGATAAATAGCCCGAGATGTAGTGGGATTTAGCTAGTTTTCCCTATCTAAGAGCAGGTGGTCAGGAAGAGTGATGAATCAGCTGGGAAAATTATATATATATTACATCAACAAACAAAATAGGTGGTGAACAGATGAAAATAGATCTGAAAGGCTAGCAGGAGCAACACCCACCTGGAGGAAGTCATGATGTGCACTGAGAGACCACCAAAGGCTGAGAGGGCCACCAGCAAGGGCATCACCCAGCTGCCACTGCCCATTAGACGGTCAGCAAAGGTCTGTCATCAAGGCAACAACAACAACTAAGGTTATGTTCTGTAACACTGACCATTAGCTTGGATAGCGTGGGATAAAATTATCAAAAAACAATGGGGAGAAAATTTAGAAAGGTAAGTAATTTTCATATTATATAATGCTTGAAGTCTGCAGCTGCTAGATAAGCCAAACTTAATATTAATGATAATTCCTGATTATTGTCTTTTCCTCTAACATAAATACACTGTGGTATGGTAATAGGAGAACCAAAATATCTAAGCTATTGCATATAATTGTAAAGTTTAAAGAATGGACTCAAAACACTAGAAAAGTCAGAGCAATGTCTGCTATAATTACATTCTCTATAAAAGTAATTACTGAATGATCTGACTAACTTATCTATCACTTGTGCCACAACAGTCACATGGTGCCATCAACAACACAATGCAAATTACTCATGGAAGCTGTCAATGGTGTACTCACAACAGCAATGGCATCAGAGGCCAGCATGTCAAGGGGAGAGCACAGCCAGGCAGGCAACACTGGCCATCACGTAGACCAGCGTCACCAGTGGCAGGGAGATGTGGATGGCCCGGGGCAGGTTACTGTGGGCAGGGTGTGATGTTAACAGGACTGGTGGTGACTGGTGGTGATATCTGATCATTGAGCTCCTTGTATTTCTCAAAATTAATTATGTACTAACAGGACATAACCTTCACAATGTTGCTCATATTCTAGTGAAGCTGTTCTTAATTATTTCTTGTGAAGATGTAATATATAGAAAACCTATAATGTGAACAAGATATTACTATTTCCTTCACATAAATTTATACAAAAATAGTTATACAGAATCCAAGGAAGGAACAAAAATACTTTATGAGGAAAACACTGTAACCAATGAAACAATATTTGTCACTCCAACAAAGAAATCAAAATAATACAAAAACAAAGGTAATTTGCATTCATGATACCTTTAGGTGGCATGTTAATTTGGTACAAAGACATATAGATCATTTGCAAAATATACAAGTCCAAAATGGAAAGAGATGATTCACATATCACGATTTATAGATAACAGATAAAAAGCAAAGGTATATGCTTAAAAAGATAGACCATTCTGTCACAACTCTACAAAGAAGTATGCTCTCCATTACAAAACAGCAAGAAATTAATCTATCATAAATGAGCGAGGTAAACCTGACTAGAGCTTGAACCCAAATCTGACAACCCAAAAGGACAAGTTTTTACTGCTTGGACCATAAGGGAAGCACCTCACAGTCAGTCCTGCTTTGCCTTGTGTTTGTGTCTTGTCACAGTAAAGCTTGAGCCAAGGCCTACAAACCAGCTGGTGTGAGTGGCAGTGTGGTGCCAAGTGAGGGAGAGACGGTACTCACACAAATGGGTTCTTCAGCTCCTCCGTCATGAAGTTGAGGTAGTTTCATCCAGCATAGGAAAATATGCCTGAGTAGAAGGAGACAGCTATCTCGCCTGGCTCAGTGCTGGTGCCCTGGAAGGAGTTGTGGAAGTTTCCAGTGTTGCCTGAAAAGTGGAGGTGAAGATTATTATGATGTAGATTTTTTTTTTTTTTTGTGTACTTCAGAAAGACTATTAAGAATTTTTAATGTGTTCTGGAACTTGGATTTTTCACATCTTGACTGTAAAGAATCAACAAAAGCACAATAAAGCAAAGTTCTATGCATAAAAATGGCTTACTAACAAGACTTAAACAAGGGTTAAAATAGAAAGCCATAGGAAACATGAACACATATAACTGAAGGCACTAAAGAATGATTAGATTGGTGTGCTACTACAATTAACAAGATTTCACAACAGGATCAATCAAACTTGCTATGTGAGGTCTCAGACACACATGATTTTGTTCTATCCCTACAAAAAATAAAGTAAACATCAGTCTTTTAAATATACTTAATAGCTATGGGATACAAGACTCCCCAAAATTAATATAATGTAGACTGACACCTGACTGACTGACTGGCTGATGGCATTGCAGTGAAAGGCAACGCTGCTAAAGACACATTCACTCACTCACTCACTGGCTCACTTGTTCACTCACCCATGCAAAGGTGGACGATGCCAGCAATGATGACAATGAGCAATGCACCAATCTTGGTCACCATGAAGAAATCCTGCAGCTTGGTGGTGACTCGTACATTCCAGCAATTCAGTGCTGTCAGGACACAGTGACAGTCAAATATTAAACAACTACACAACTCTAAACAGAAATAATAAACAATGACTTTCATTATTACAGAGAACCATAATATACATAATATAGTAAATCTGTCAAAAGAAACTCTGTATGATGTAATACTTATAAAAGCATAAGAACTGGTCAAAACCTTTTTAATGTGTTTTTTGATGGACCACAACCTATAATGTGTATATACTGTATACATTTTTCTTGGTGCAGTAAAAAAAATATCTATATATCTAAAGATGAAAAGATGCTGGAATTATAAGAATGAAAAAAAAAAAATAAATAAATAAAACAATGTGTGTGTGTGTGTGTGTGTGTGTGTGTGTGTGTGTGTGTGTGTTTACCTAGTTTACCTAGTTGTGGTTTATGGGAGGGGAGTAATCTCATAGTATCCTATCTCTGTATATATCCAGTTTGGTCTTAAAAGCGTGGACAGTTGTAGAGCGGGGATTGGTACAGAAACTTCCAGACAGGTGCCGTGAGTTTATTTGCGGGCGCTGTTCACAGGCGCAGTTAGATTCCCCAGACACGGTCACAGCAAGTATACAACAGAGGCCTGCCAACAACCAATTAAGTGAATACGAAATCCTACACGAATTTAGTGGACACATCACAAGTTATAATATAAACATGGTCTGGAAATGTTATACTGATCCAACTCCATAGAAAATCATGTTTCTATCAAATATCACCAACAAGGTACATTCACAATAAGTACTTAACAAGATCACCCAAATACTTTTAACTGTAATCACATACACTTACATGTTCATCAAAGTTGATATTAAATAAATATATCATAATCACAATACCATCATAATACAAAGAGCTTACCCAAACTCCAGGTGGTGCTTAAATCACAATAAAGGAAAACCACTGCAGGCGTGAGTGTGTGGTGTTTTCGGTAGGCGTCCAGTCAGCCGAATGACCGAGAGTCTCGGTCATTCGGCTGAGTCTCGGTCATTCGGCACCTCGTTGGGTACTGCCACGGTCTCGGTCCGAGACCGTGGCAGTACCCAACGAGGTGCAAACCGCATTACTGGAACCTACTTCGAACTTCTAATGGTGTATCTATGTACTCCTACACAATTATTGCATTGACAACATCTTCACTGAGTTCATTCCATTTGTTCACACTTCTGTGAGGAAAACTATACTTTTTGATGTCTCTTCAATAGTTCTTCAACTTCTTACTTCTTCAATTTCTTACTGTGTCCCCTTGTACTCTGTGTGTCTAAAGTTATAAAACATTCTTTGTTCATATTTTTCATACCATTTATCATTCTATAGATGTTTATTAAATCCCCTCTCTGTCTCCTATTTTCAAGGATAGGAATTTCCAGCATTCTTAATCTCTCTTCAAAGGTCAACTTACTCAACTCCGGAACCATCATAGTGACTACTCTTTGTACTCTTTGTGTGTGTGTGTGTGTGTGTGTGTGTGTGTGTGCTCTAGGACCAAAGCATCACTCACATATGGACAGTGCTGCAATGAGCCGCACAGCATCGTCTGGCAGGTCACAGTTGGGGAAGAACGGTTGAATCACATACTTGGCAAAGGGCAGCGCCATGATGGCATTGGTGGTGGGCCTGGAGAGGGACAGAGGCATCAGTACAGCACACACTACTGAAGAAGACCAAAGCATTAGCAATATGCCAGTGAACTAAGGAATATGTACAGTTTTGGATGCTTGAATGGGAGGTGAACATTAAGGTTATACAGTGTGCATAGTTATCATGGCATTAATAAGTACTAAGATCAAGTAAGAGGGACACAGGCACTGTACCAGTATAACAACACATTACAGAGAGAAGGCCAAAGCTTTGATAATATAACAGTGAACTAAGGAATGTGAAATGTTCTAGATGAGCATTAAGTTACAGTTTTCAGTGTAAAGTTATCACAGCACTAAGTATTAAGATCAAGTAAGATATTAGTAAGAGGGCAAAACCCTTATGCACTTATAAAGACATGATGGCCACCACTTGAACACTTGCACAACAAACTTAACTTTACACAAAGATGAGGTTGGCAGCCCAGAGGAAAAGGAAGGCAGGGAGGGAGCCAAAGCCAGCATTAATGTACGCATAGTCTCCGCCTGATTTTGGTATGGATGTGCCCAGCTCTGCATAGCATAGCGCGCCCACCAGCGACATGAGGCCACACATCACCCACACCACCAGCGACATGCCCACGCTGCCTGTCTCCCTCAGCACTCCCTTGGGCGAGATGAAGATGCCTGCAGAGAGAGAGAGAGAGAGAGAGAGAGAGAGAGAGAGAGAGAGAGAGAGAGAGAGAGAGAGAGAGAGACCTTGATAATTACTGTGTTAACATTTTCACATCTGCTATGCACAGACACACACACACACACACACACACACACACACACACACACACACACACATTGCTATAGTTAGTATTACTTTTGCTATTTTCTAATAATTAGTATTGGTACTGGTGTTTACAATTTTTTTACATTATAGCATTACATTATATCATCATGCTTTTCCCTTGTACATTTTTGTCTCTCAAGATGTTTATTATAAAATTTTATTACTTTTATTATTATTATTATTATTATTATTATTATTATTATTATTATTATTATTATTATTATTTTATTATTATTATTATTATTATTATTATTAATATTATTATTATTATTATTATTATTATTATTATTATTATTATTATTTGTTACATCATCAAGAGAACTCAAAAGAAAAAAAAGAGAAGAAAATCTGATAATATTTAGCTTTCCAGAATATACACATACATAGACTACTGTACCATACAGATTCGTGTGAAAACAACAACAATAACAACAACAACAATAATAATAATAATAGTAATAATAGTAATAATAATAATAATAATAATAATAATAATAATAATAATAATAATAATAATAAAATAATAATAATAATAATAATAACAAGCCAAAACAAAAATATACACAAAAATAAAAATAAAACAATATTAATAAAAAGGATTGCAAAAATGAGAAAATGGAAAAACAATTTGGTACACACACACACACACACACACACACACACACACACACACACACACACACACCTGAGCCCACAATGATGCCAAGGATGATGGCCACGCCCTCCAGCAAGCCGAGTTCCTTCTTGAGCTGTGTCTTTTGCGTTTCATCCTCGCCCTCCTCCCCAGGTGGCCTCTCCTCCTTGGGAGTCATGGGCTCCAGCTCCGCCGTGAGGGCCTCCGTGGTGTCGCTGGTGGGCACGCGCTTGGCCGGCATGCTGGTGGTGTCGGTGGTGTCGGTGGAGATGGTGGTGGTGGTGAGAATGGACCTGGGGAAAAGACGCAGAATAAGTTATGGTCCATATTTTGAAACATTTCAGTCCGCATCCTGACTAGTTTTAAAGGTCTGTAGTTGAAGCTATACGGGTTTCCAAGGGTGTTTCTAGGGCTCTAGAATAACAATATTTCTACACTATCAACAGGAAAAACAGCCTTGAGAATCCGGCTAAACATCTCTGTGGCCTTTGAAAATAGTCGTGGTGAGAAAGCAAAAGCGTTTCTGAATACGAGGCAGCGTCGCAGAGTTAGTTGGTGAGATTGGACCTAGAGAGAAGACGGCACATTGAGAACAAAAGAAAACAAAGGAAGTTGCAAGATGCCATCAGGCCTATACACGGGGCAGTCCTTGTAAGAAAAAAAAAAAAACCTACTTATTTCCACCTCACAATAAATTCATCTAATCTTTTAAAGCTCCCTAATGACTCAATTGGGTCCATTCAGTTCATCTACCACTCTATTTGAGAACCATTTTTCTTATCTCTTTTCTAAATCTATTTCAAGACGGGACTATATTCTGAAACACTTCTGCGCCGCACCTCCACTACTTTCAAAAGACTCTGGTTGTTGAAGATCCACGATTTTTTATGGTGTTTTTTTTTTATAGTTCTATTGACATATTAATAAGATTTCTACATTACTGACAGGAGTCTTGAGAATCCGGTTAATCATCTCTGTGGCCTTTGAAAAATAGTCGTGGTGAGAAAGCAAAGCGTTTCAGAATACGGACCATTATAAGGATATGTACTAGGCAGCATCGTATGTTTTGCTTATTGCCGTGCGTGTTTGATATAAGAATGCGTCAGGGGAAAGGCAACGCCATCAATAACAAAGTTAGCGTCACGAAGAACTATAATAACAGACTGAATCATGACAAGACGTAAAATGTAAAAATAATAAATGAATGTATGATTGAATGAATGAATGAATGAGTGGATGAATAAATAAGTAAATAATGAACACTAAACGATAAGAAAAGAATGAGGGAAGAATGTTAGCGGGAAAGGTTTACGTCTCTCGTTTGTATGTATAGGCTGATCTGCGCTCGCTGCCCAGACGGATCGAACCGCGTCCACTCACTCCCGCAGAATTGTGTGACGGGCGGTGGCGACGGTGGCAGGGGCGGCACACTCATCCAGGCACATTGTACGCTTCTCAGTAGAAACAAAATTACGGTTGATAGATTAGATCCTGCTATAATTATGTGTTATTTGGATGATGACGATGGTTTTACTAACCACATGACGCGTCCAGATTCAGTGACAGTTACTTACTGAAGGCTACATTTATCTCTAGGGCAATAATTACGTGCCGGCGAGATCTGTGGCCCGTGTTCAGAAACGCTCTGGTCTTTCACCACGACTATTTTCAAAGGTTACAAAAAATTCTTTCTTCTGTTAATAATGTGGAAATCTTGTTAATCTGTCACTAAAACCATAGCCAGTATCCTTAAAAACCCGTGTAACTTCAACTAGAGTCTTTTGAAAGAAGCGGAGGTGCAGCGCAGAACTGTTTTAATATGTGGTCTTATGCACTAAAATCACAATTATTGACATGACATCGCCGCCGTGAGTGAGGTGTTGACTTGTGGTCACTTTGAGGACCGCACAGAGCCATTCTTGTGTCCTGTGCTGCAGTCCCCACGCCACTGTTACGCCAGGCGAAAAGCAATTGTAGGTAAAATTACGATGAAGGAGAGCATGTTACAATAAAATTTGGTATAATTCTGCTGGCTGTTGTTCCATTGTTCAGTGCGGAAGAAAGCCCCGCTGTCCTGTCTGTCACGTGACACCAGCACCACCACGCGAATAGACCATATTCAGAAACCCTTTTGTGCCGCACCTCAACGACATTCAAAAGGCTCTAGTTGAAGTGACACGGATTTTTAAGAGTGTTTTTATAGTTTTAGTGAGATACTAACGGGATTTTTACGCTATAAACAGGAAAAAAAAAAAAACACTCTTAAGGACCCAGCTAATCATCTGTGACCTTTAAAAATAGTCGTGGTGAGAAAGCAAAGCGCTTTAGAATACCGGCCAAATTGTACCATGGTTTAGAGTCCGTGCTCAAGGCCGAGCCACCGGAACAAGGCGAGCAAGTGTGGACTAAACTCAGCTGTGTGACATCCGCTCAGCACCCCAGCTGCGTCAGATTTCCCGGCAAAAACAAGGGCAATCGGCCAATCAGAGCGTCGCGTCGTGTTCCAGGCCTCAGATAACAACCGCAACGAAACTCTTAAAAAAAAAAAAAAACGCCTTCCATAATCTATGAAGGTGGATGGGGAGGGGAGAGTAAGACGTCCCTAGTCCCCCACCCAACCCTCGCCCACCTGCAGGCACCACTTGGTTCATGCAGACAAATGAGGTCAACTGGCGCGGGAGGCGTGGTGAAGCTGAGGCGCGACAGAAGGCGGGAGGCAGGATGGCGGTGATGGTAGCCAGCTGATGGAAGTAAGTGGCAGGGAAGAAGCAAAATATAAGGAAAGTAAGAGTGACAGGGAGGAAGGAAGTAATCTGGTGAACTTGTAAGCAGCAGCACGACATGGCGGTGGAGTCTTGGTTGTTGCCACAGAACGCCAACAACAATGAAGGATTTTTTTTCTTTTTTTCCCACGCCGTTTTCCTGTAGCTAAGAATTACTGTCATGTACGGGGCTGTCTTCATCTGCTCTTATCAAGATACACACATACACACGTTAAATGTTAATACGCACTTCTGACTGGAGAGAGAGAGAGAGAGAGAGAGAGAGAGAGAGAGAGAGAGAGAGAGAGAGAGAGAGAGAGAGAGAGAGAGAGAGAGAGAGAGAGAGAGAGAGAGAGAGATTTCAGGTAACCATTTCAACATTACATATACTCCAAGCAGCTAAAAACAATAAAAAATAAGTGTATTCCTTCATATCGCCCATTCATAATTTCTCTTCGTCAGTGTCGGTTTTCCCTGTTCCCTGTTCTCCCTTCCTTGCGTTTCGTTATTCCGTTTTTCACATCTTGTATCCTTATTCTCCTACTCTCTTTCCTCTTTCCTCCCTCCTTTTCCACTTTTTTACTATATTTTCTTCCTCAGTCTCGACTTCGTTTTCCTGTGTTTCCTCTTTCTCTTCCCTTCTTTCGTCTTGACTCAAAGTTTCCTTCTTTTCTTACCCATTTTCCCTTCAATTCAGTTCTCTTTATTTTTCTTCGCACCAGTATTCGTGTCAGTTTTTATTTCCTCTCTTTGCAGATCTCTTATTTCTTCAAGTTTTCTTCCTTCGTATCAAATTAATTTTCCACTCTTTCCTACATATCTCCTTTCTCAGTTGCATCACTCGCCACCTCACCTTCCCTCACACGGCAAGGCAGAGCAGTAGTCGTGCGCACCTCAATATGTCCTGTGAGCGACTGGAGGGTGGAGGGTGGATGAGATGTTTATTTCAATGAGGCAACAATGGCGACGATGCCAAGCAGCACACACGTGGAGAGAGAGAGAGAGAGAGAGAGAGAGAGAGAGAGAGAGAGAGAGAGAGAGAGAGAGAGAGAGAGAGAGAGAGAGAGAGAGAGAGAGAGAGAGAGAGAGAGAGAGAGAGAGAGAGAGAGACCATAATAGATGTGCGACGTAGGGTGTCATGATAATAAAGAAGAAAAATGCTTAGCCCTGACACACCTTCACCCACAACGTACAAGTATACACAATAGCTTAAAGTCGAGTAACTCCTAATGTGCTCTGCGTTTTCCTTTAATCCTTTAAGGCCCGTCTTCAGAAACACTCTGCTCTCTCATCACGACTATTTTCAAAGGCCACAGCAATGACTAGCCAGGTTCTCAAGAGTGTTTCTCCCGTCAGTAATGTAAAAATCTTGTTTATTTATCACTAGAACCATAAAGACACCCTTAAAAAAATAGTGTAACTTCAAATGAAGCCTTTTGAAAGTAGTGGAGGTGCGGCGCAGAAGTGTTTCAGAATACAGACCTAAATTTTCTGCTCAGATAGGCTCTTAGCAGGTCACGGGCTGGGTGGGGGCTGATGGAGACCTCTTGACACCGTGGAAGAGTGCGGTATAAGGACCCCTGACCGTGACTAAACATACTACTCAATCTGACCACATAACATCCTTCTCAGACACATTCAGTCCATGCAAGTCGGTCCTCCTCGTGTCAGCCACCCCCGCCGTGCGTCACACTGGCCGTGTTCTGCCACGCTTTGTGTTCTCATCACGACAAATTGCAAAGGCCACCAAGATGATTTTCCGGGGTTTTCATGGGCACTTTTTCTCACCGATGATGCAAAGCCCTTGTTGAACTTTCCCTAGAACCATGAAAACACTGACGTACAAGCCTGGTAACTTCCACTGCAGCCTATCATGACGAGTAGAGATATGCTGATCGAGGCGTTTTGAGGCTGTAAGACCGTATTCTGAAACACATCTGCGCCGCACCTCCACTGCTTTCATAAGGCTTGAGTTGAAAAGACGTGCATTCAGTGACGGTATTATTGCGGCTCTAGTGACAGATTAACAAGATTTCTACATAAGCATCTGGATAAACACCTTTGAAAATAGTCGAAGTGAGAGCAGAGCGTTTCAAAATTACAGACCTATGAGCCCATTCACTAACACGCGCGCACACACCCCAGTCTGTAAACACACAAACCCCTCACGTTATCAAAGGCACCGGTATCTCGGGTATCGCCGCATCATCAGGGACGTTACACATTAATAACAGACACCACTGCGTAGAATTCGTGACAACATGTTGGCACGAGTACCTACGCATTATTATTTCTGTTACTATAATATTTATATTATGTCTTAATATAGATGATGGGAGTGTGGAGGAGGAGGAGGAAGAGAAACACACGAGGACAAACGGAAGCAGACATGTTTGACTATCTGACTATCTAACATGCAGTAAAATAGGATAACACAGACGAAGGTTCCTCCCCATCCACTGCTCCCTCCACCCAGGATGGATAGTAAAAAAATACATATATAAATAAATAAATAAATAAATTAATTAATTAATTAATAAATTAATAAATAAATAAATAAATAAATAAATAAATAAATAAATATATATATATATATATATATATATATATATATATATATATATATATATATATATATATATATATATATATATATATATATATATATATATATATATATATATATATATATATCATGTAATAATGAGAAACTAATGAAATTTTATATTGAAAAGACATTGTAAGTACCACTATTCCTACTTTTTTTCAGTCAGCAAGAACTTCAGTAAAGCAACAAAAGGAGGAGGAGGAGGAGGAGGAGGAGGAGGAGGAGGAGGAGGAGGAGGAGGAGGAGGAGGAGGAGGAGGAGAGAGGAAGAGGAGGAGGAGGAGGAGGAAGAGGAGGAGGAGGAAAGAAAGAAGGAGGAAAAGAAAGGACGATCAAATATATATGCCGCATATACAAGCTTGTCAAGCGAGAGGTGACTACACAAGCCACACACACGCACGCACACACGCACGCACGGACACACACCAGGTACAGTGAGGCTCTAGAGAAGTTTGGAAGGGGACTTCTGAATCATCCACGTCTCAGAAACATGCTGCCGCCTGACGCGCCTCGCCCTACCCGTGCCACCAGACACCACAATAAGATAACGCCCCTAAAGGCGCCACGTACGGACCGGTACAGACTCAGTGCGATTCCCACCATGGTGTGAGCCATCAATCAATAGTCTCTTCTAGATTTGACTTACCTTTAGGATTAATGTCAAGTATTTCCCCACCCCCAATGTACATTTTCAGTTTGTTGACTGCCTAAAGAATAAACCGTTTATTATTATTATTATTTATACACGTCATGTGCCCAAAAGACGTGCACAGAAGCAAGGAAGAAAGGGTCACAGCCCCACGAATCCAGCAGTCTGCACTTCTTCAGTTGGGATCATATTGGATGATTTTTATTAAACTCCAAGGCTGCTCTCTGCCAATCGGTGAATTACGTAGTGCCAAATAAAATCCTCGCTTGAAAAGTTTTAAATTTTGTATAATTCTGAGCTACAATGGAGTATTTCTGTGATTAACATTAGGTTATTTTTATTAAGTTAAATAGCTGTTCTTTTACAATTATGTTACGTATTGTGTGTAGTAAAATCCTGCGCTTAAAATTCTCTACTTTTATGCAACTCTGCGCTACAATGGAATATTTATCCCTCTCCCTAATTACCAGTCACTCTGAAATACCTTTAGTTGTTCTCTGAACTGGGAAGGAAATGCAAAATATATTCTTTTTCATCGTTAATTTTCTTGTAGATGGTCATAAAGACTTCACGCATTGCTTTTGGTGCTGCTAATTGTTCCGTGTAGCAGTGAAAGGGTTAAACAGGTTCCAAGAGGCCGCTTGAATTCTACCATTAACTTCATTTTTTCTTTTCTTCTTCGTTCGTAAAGAAAAAAAATGGTGTTATTATCGTGTTTGTTCTTCCTTACTTTTTCTCTTCCTCGTGTTGTTTTCCATTATTCTTGTTATCTTCGTTTCTTCTTCTTCTCTCTTCTTTCTCTTCAACGTCTTTTATTTTGTCATTAACTCTCTCGCTGCTCTCTTGCCTCCTAATTTATCTTTTATTTCCTGCTACATTATCTCTGCCAGTTATCATCACTTCTTTTTTTATCTCATTAGCTTAGTTCCCCCCCCTCTCTCTCTCTCTCTCTCTCTCTCTCTCTCTCTCTCTCTCTCTCTCTCTCTCTCTCTCTCTCTCTCTCTCTCTCTCTCTCTCTCTCTCTATCCATTTATCTTACATCCTTCATTCTTCATTATCTCTGTCTCTCTTTCCTCTTCAATACTCTTGATTTCATCCTCTACTCGTATTTTCTTTTTTACGTAATTTTATCACCTCTTTACTTTCTCCCTTTTATTCATGACTTCTTACTCTTTCTCCTCGTTTTTTGTTTTGTTTTGTTTTTGTTTTGACTCTCTCATCTTATATAAGTTTCTTCTTTTTCTGCCCTTCTCTTCATAATTACGAACTTTTCTTCCCCCTCTTCCTTTCTCTCACTCATTCCTTCAGTTGCATATCCCTCGTTTATTTTTATTCTCTCTCTCTCTCTCTCTCTCTCTCTCTCTCTCTCTCTCTCTCTCTCTCTCTCTCTCTCTCTCTCTCTCTCTCTCTCTCTCTCCAACCTTACTTCTTATCTCCTCACAGAGTCCCTTCGAGACCCTCCACTTCTCCTCCTCCCCCTCCGCCTCTTCCTCCTCCTTCTCCTCCCCTTCCTCTTACGACCTTGCCCTCTTTCTGTCACCCTCTCCCTCGCTCCTTCCCTGCTCGTGTGTGTCACCAGAGAGCAGAGAGTGAGAGCAAACTCTTTCACCACCAAACATACAACGATACACTGTTAAGGTCTGTTCCTGAACATACACAAACATTACATACGTCTCGACAGATTAATCTCAGCACCGTCATGGCTTCATGTACTATGCACTGAGAGAGAGAGAGAGAGAGAGAGAGAGAGAGAGAGAGAGAGAGAGAGAGAGAGAGAGAGAGAGAGAGAGAGAGAGAGAGAGAGAGAGAGAGAGAGAGAGAGAGAGAGAGAGAGAGATGATGCAGAGCCCAGTAACACTCTTTCTTTTTGCGTATTATCAACGTTGCATGATTGAAGTACACTCGTGCAATTTTTTCCTGTGCTCTAGCTTTTCTCGGATTAGGCAGCAGAGGCGGTCGTTGTTGTGAGTAGATGTGGGTCTTCTTTAACTCTGAAACGCTTATGAGTGCAAACTGTCGCTCC
>NW_026973699.1:142500-145000 GCF_035594125.1 Scylla paramamosain
TATCAATAAATGCAAAGTGCTTAGCGTAGGTAGAGGAAACCCACACAATAGGCACACATTAAACAACCAAACTCTGGTATGTACAGGGTACGAGAAAGATTTAGGAGTTATAGTTAGATCTGAACTCCGTCTAGGGAAACAATGCATAGAAGCCAGAAACAAGGGAAATAGGGTAATAGGATTCATTTTTAGGAGTGTTAAAAGTAGAAGGCCGGAAGTAATATTAAAGTTATACTTGGCGCTGGTCAGACCTCATCTAGACTACGCTGTGCAGTTCTGGTCCCCACATTACAGGAAAGATATAGGTCTATTAGAATCAGTACAGAGGAGAATGACTAAAAGGATACAGGGGATGAGGAGTATTCCTTACGAGGCGAGGTTGAAGCTGTTAAATTTACATTCTCTAGAGGAGACGTAGGTTAAGAGGGGACCTGATAGAAGTCTTTAAGTGGTATAAGGGTTATAACAAGGGAGATGTAAGCAAAATTCTTAGGATCAGCAACCAGGGTAGAACAAGAAATAACGGGTTAAAGCTTGAAAAATTTAGGTTTAGGAAGGAGATAGGAAAAAATTGGTTCTCAAATAGAGTGGTAGATGAGTGGAACGGACTCAGTAATCATGTAGTTAGTGCTAGGGCACTAGAGAGCTTTAAGAGAAGATTAGACAAGTTTATGGATGGGGATAACAGATGGAAATAGGTAGGTGTGTTTCATACAGGGACTGCCACGTGTAAGCCTGGTCGCTTCTTGCAGCTTCCCTTATTTCTTATGTTCTTATGTTTCTTATGTTCTTACATTCAGGTGAATACTTTTCTGACTGTACTCGAGTGATAGTCAAGCTGAGTGCGTAGTGCCTCCTAGGGAGCATGTATTCTATCCAAGGGTCCCTGGAAGTAGTGGGGTGCGAGGAGTGGTAAGGGCATGGCATGGGCAGAGCATACGTGTGCATTGTACAATCAAAGATCTTTTTAGGGAAGAAAATTATAAGTATGCAAGAAATCAATTTAATGAAGATTGAAGTATTTATAAATCTATGTATTATATTAGTAGGTATATTTCACTGTGACGCAACTCGTGCTTCACGGTTTCGAGACATGGCATTTTGTTCTGCTACACATTTAACACGGACATAACATTAAGAACCGAGTAGCTATTCTCTTTGTTTTAGAATAGAGATGTAATACTTTTATTTACGTATCGTCAGTCTTCAATCAAGAAAAAAGGTCAAATATTCATGCAATTATCTTGTAACTGATCATCCGAGGAGTGACTGTACAGGAATTTCTCAAAAATTCCTGAAAGGGTGCATCAACTTCGTTGGCCAAGGTTAAACAACACTGCTACGCTCTACTGGGACTCACATTATATAATATATATATATATATATATATATATATATATATAATATATATATATATATATATATACTATATATATATATATAATATATATATATATATATATATATATATATATATATATATATATATATATATATATAAATAACTTGCGTTGCCTCAACCCAGACCCTATCTTACATAAAAAAAAAAAAAAAGGGCCTGAGTCAGCCGTGAGTGTCCTGCCTTTAAATCACCTGCATCTCATTCTGTTCGTTACGTCCATTTTTTCACTCCACCTTTGGTCTGGTTCACTTCCTTCATCCACAAGTGTTGCGTTCTTCGCTACTCAACTGCTTCTTTTTCATTAAATCTGATTTATTCAAGTATTCATGGCTAAGTAAAGCGTGTTAATAACCTTCTACAACAGTATATAACCTGTATTATTATTATTATTATTATTATTATTATTATTATTATTATTATTATTATTATTACTATTATTTATTAGCTCATGAATATGTTCTGATTTACAATTTTTCTTGACACATACGAGCACATGAACTGTGAAAAGGTTAATTTAAAGGGTGATGGGTGAGAGAGAGAGAGAGAGAGAGAGAGAGAGAGAGAGAGAGAGAGAGAGAGAGAGAGAGAGAGAGAGAGAGAGAGAGAGAGAGAGAGAGAGAGAGTTACGCAACGCACTTGTTTGGATGTAGACGTGTAGTCGTGTGTGTGTGTGTGTGTGTGTGTGTTAGGTTTTGAGACTGTGTGGTTACTCTCAAAAGGAAGGTTAGCGGTGATGGTGATGGTGGCGGTGGGCAAGGGTGGGCGAGGGAAGGCAGTGGGTGGGGAGGTGGTGGCGACAGTGACAGAGGCAGTAATGGTAGTGATGGTGGTGGTGGTGGTGGTGGTGGTGGTGGTGACATTGTGCGTAAGAAACTGGACATATGTTGGATATAACCGGTTGTCACTGAAGAGGAGGAGGAGGAGGAGGAGGAGGAGGAGAATAAAATATCACAGAAAGTAGGTGGGTAGACAGTTTGCATATATATATATAGCACACCCCCCAACCACTCCCCCCTCCACCATAAGACCCCTTCCCTACTACACCCACCACAACAACGAGAGAGAGAGAGAGAGAGAGAGAGAGAGAGAGAGAGAGAG
>NW_026973699.1:150000-155000 GCF_035594125.1 Scylla paramamosain
GACATAAACATTCTATTTTTCATATTTGTTAGAAGAAATTTACATGATTATCTATTTATGTTGAAGGAGATTAAGATTCTGTGCGCTTCATTACCAAAGGGAACTGATCACACGCATAGGCTACATCCCTGTAAGTACCTAATGTAGTGAACATCGCACGTACTGTTTGTCTCGTGCATTCTAGAGTACCGTATCTACTGCGGTAGTAAAACAATATAGATGATAAATATAGAAATAAGTAACCAAACTAAATAAGGTAACAAATAAAAATAAATGAAACCTAAAAAAAATAATAAAAAAAAATCAGTGTGGGTCTGTTTCCTGCTACACACGTCCCACCAAAGCCAATTCTTTCTCTCACAGGCAAATCATCACCGCCACCACACTCAAGACTACAGTATGTGTGTACCCAAGGTCGCGTATTGTAATGCCACAGACAGCGAAACTCCGGTGTGCTGCGCGTGACTGATATTCAAAGGCGCCTCAAGAACGGGGACGGCTTTGTTAACTCGTACTTGTTTCTATGTTGTAAATTTTTCAAAGGCCAAATTCTTCCACGGCCTTCATTACTGCCGCTTGAGCAAGAGTAGAGTAGAGTAGTGACGCGTTTGGAAGGAGCAGCGCAGTTTAATATTCCGTAGCAAGGACTGTGTTGTTTTCGTATCTAAAGTACAGTGTTTTCCGTCATGTAAGGCGCGTGAACATAAGGTGTATGAGCATATGGTGCGTGAGAATTTAAGCAGTTCCAATCTGGGCGGAAAAACTAAAGAAAAAAATTATAAGTACCGTCTTTTCCGTTATATAAGGCACGTGAGCATAAGGCGCATTAGCATATAAGGTCCATATCAGTTTATACAATTCTAAACTGGGAGGAAAAACAAAATAAAACAAAATAATGGAAAAGAAAAGATAAAGGTAATCTCAGACCCCGCAGCTAAATGCCTCACACTTCCGCCGCTCCGCCCACGCACTGCTACAGGGCACTACATCCCTAACTGTTCATGTCCCCCTTATAAAAATTTTCACGCACAGGAAGCATGAAAATTTAGACTGACGCCCTCTGATGCTTCGCTGCGGGTTCTGTTACATTTAATGGTTTCCAGACGTGAGGTTGCCCAAAGTAATGACGTCAAATTCTACAAAAAAAAAGAAAAAGAAAGAAAAAGAAAGAAAGAAAGAAAAAAATGTATCTGAAAACAAATAAATAACAGTATATCATAAATTACCTCCACATGACACACCACAGTTCATTCTTGGCCTCTGCGGAACTCTCAACAGAAAGCAGCCCATTAGTCCACATTCTTATATTCAATTTATCAACATGAAATTCAGTGGACTTTCTGACATCACTAGTTATTATTCTATTAGTACAGGGTAAAAAGTACAAATTTATGGATGGCAGCTACACACACGCCAGGAGAGAGAGAGAGAGAGAGAGAGAGAGAGAGAGAGAGAGAGAGAGAGAGAGAGAGAGAGAGAGAGAGAGAGAGAGAGAGAGAGAGAGAGAGAGAGAGAGAGAGAGAGAGAGAGAGAGAGAGAGAGAGAGAGAGAGAGAGAGAGAGAGAGAGAGAGATTTTCAAGGAATGAAGCAAAAATTACCAAACTTTATTCCCCAAAATAAAAACAAACATTGTATAATGTGCACAATGAAGTATTCATTAAAATATAATGATAATAATGATTGTTGACTATAATGTAATGTCATAATTGCAAGTCTCTCTTCTCATACACTGCAAGTATCAACGTATCTGACATTTTTGTTTCCTGTATATCATTTATTCACTTATTTAAAAAAAAACATTTACGTTCTAACTTATATACATTTTCTCTAATATAATCACATACATATATATTAACCCTTAAGTGGGAAGAATGTTATCATTCTCCTCATCACAGAACATGGAGAAAAATCAACAAAGATATATGCAGGTATACATCTCTGAACATTCTGCATATACTGTACATAAAAATAGAAGCTTCCAAGAATATTGTCTCCCTTATCACCATACCAAGCAGTCTTTTTACAAAAAAAAGAACAAAAAAAAGAAATACGAAGAGATAAAGAAAAACACAACCCAACAAACCACACACACACACACACACACACACACACACACACACACACACACACACACTCCCATCAAAATGTCGTTGCTCTTCCCGTCAATGAAGATAGCGCGCGGAACTCACTGACTGCCCGGGAACAATGCGGCCGTGGAAAAATACGTGGATGAGAGATGCCTTAAAAATAATAACCTGAGAAGCTGTGTGTGTGTGTGTGTGTGTGTGTGTGTGTGTGTGTGTGTGTGTGTGTGTGTGTGTGTGTGTGTGTGTGTGTGTGTGTGTCCTACTACAGGGAACAAATATAACAATGGGGAAGTTTTTATAGAGTTTCTTGATATGTATAGAACATTTGAGATTTATTAGTTTATTCCGCTGATATCGTCCATTGGGAAAAGATTGTTAGTTTAATATTTGCTTGAATCTTTACACACTCCGATGGTTCAGCTAATTAACTGGCAATGACTTCTGGATCGAGTGCTGTTTGATACGGTTCTCTCTCTCTCTCTCTCTCTCTCTCTCTCTCTCTCTCTCTCTCTCTCTCTCTCTCTCTCTCTCTCTCTCTCTCTCTCAACTGGCGTGTTTATTTGATTTTCATTCATATTTATGCAAAAGGAACAAGATGTTTTCTTGAGAGTGGCTTTTTCATTACATTTCCTCTGTGTGGGAAGATGCTGCGTTCAAACATCTCATGGAATACTCGGTGGGGGAAAATATAGCGTACTGAAATGATCACAAGACTGCACGATTCTTCTTTATATTTAATATTTATAAATCTTTAACTGAGATAAACATACGATGTTTTATTTTATTTTTATTTATGCAAGAGGGTAACAAAAATTAGGAACCAAAAAAGGCCGCTAAGGCAACAGTCCCCAGAGAAAAAAAAAAAAAAAAAAAAAAAAAAAAAAAAAGAGAGGATAAGTAATTTGAACCTCCCTCTAGAAAGAGTTCAAGTCATAGGAAGGCGGAAATACACAAACAGACAGGGAGTTCCAAGGCTTACCAGAATTTTTCAAGCAACGTACACTTTTTCTTTTCTGTCATCATTACAATCTCGGAAGGAGTTCAGAAATAATGTTATTACGATGCACAGGCCTTTCAGATTTCATGTATTTCAGTTTTGGAATGTATACCATAATTATATTAGTTCTTGTTCAGTTCCCAAATCACGCACCTTTATAACACAACACTGCGTTATACAGAAGCTGCATAAAGGATGACGAGTCTATGAAGGCAAGGCACAGAATGACTCCTCACTTCAGAGTTTTCATAAAGCAAACGTCTCACTTTCAGTTCCCATTTGGATTACTGAAAATGGATGACCACTTAAGTTGGTAATATAAATGCTGCGTATAGATTTTTTTCGTCTAGTTTTCCCTGACAGACTAGGGAAAACTAGACGAAAAACAACAACAAAAAAAAAAATAAAAATAAATAAATAAATAAATGAAAAAAAATGTTGCGTATAGTAAAATTAAATTATCCCCCCCTCTCTCTCTCTCTCTCTCTCTCTCTCTCTCTCTCTCTCTCTCTCTCTCTCTCTCTCTCTCTCTCTCTCTCTCTCTCTCCAACATTCACCAAGTACCTCCTACCTTCCAGTTCCAGACACACTCCCGCCCTAAACTCAGGCGGAAAAGTGTGCCATGGATTAAGAGGGAAGCAAAATCTGAGACGTAAGGGGGAGCGATATGTATTGCCGGATTATATCACAGAGTGGAGGACCAACCATTGTGTGTCTTCATCCGAGGCTACCTTAGCTCACTACTCATTTCTGTTTTTTTCGCTGCCTCTCCCTCTCTTTCTCTCTCATCCCGTCTCTTTCTCTTCCTCTTCTCCTTCATTTTCACCCCTTTCCTTCTTCTTTCTTTCTCCTTCATCCTTACTCTTTCTCTCCATCATTCTTCACTTTCTCCTCCATCCTCACCTCTCTCTCTCTCTCTCTCTCTCTCTCTCTCTCTCTCTCTCTCTCTCTCTCTCTCTCTCTCTCTCTCATTCCGTTTTCCTTTGTTACTTCATGTTGAGAGCGATGAGCCAGGCCAATTATAGGATGCAAAGACTGCACAGGAAATACTTGAGGTAGAAGTTTGAGAGTGGGCAGCCTTGCAGAGAAGACTTGCGAGGATCAGCCACAGACAAGGCACCGGAAAGCTTCAGAAGAGGGAATGCTGCCACTGTATTCCCTTCACTGTCCTCTGGTTACTTTGTCTCAAAACGTCCTGTATTTGATCTCCTTGTCTCCCTCAGAACACCAGATACTCTTTTCTTCAACGTCTGCGCGTCAGATCTCGACTAATTGTAATACTTTTAACGAGAGTTATTAGGGTTTTCAATGGCGTCCTCATGTTTCCAGTGATAGTTTAACAAGGTTTCTGCATCATCAATATAGAGATTGCGCATAAGAATCTGAATAATTATCTTGCACTTGAGAGAACGTCACAGTGCCAACACAACAGGCAATGACGTCATCAGTGACCTGCTGCCGGGGCGTGCTGGGTACCTGTCGATGGGTTTTGGTGCACAGTTTAGTCTTACGCTTCTCGATGCACATCAACATAATCAACATCTATATAACGTCCACACGGATGGTGATGAGGATAACTAAACACATCGGCTCATATTTGTGACCTCGGTGTGTTCATTAATTCAGGCAATTTTAATAGACATTTATATAAACAAGTAAATCATTTTTGCTGAGCGATCGGCTCTCGTGGAACAAAACTCACTATACCTGCGATTTTCCGTTCACTTCTGAAATCATAAGATAATATTCTGAAGTGCCTCGGTGTCTTTTCTCACAGACTTGTAATGAGCTGTGGTGGAATTAAGAATTTCAAGTTGTTTATTTATTTATTTTTTCATGATTTTAGTGACAGATTAATAAGAATTCTGCATCATCAATATGATAAAACATTAGAAATCGGGAAATCATGCCTTTG
>NW_026973699.1:160000-162500 GCF_035594125.1 Scylla paramamosain
GTTAGATAAGGAGGTCAGTAAAATATTTTAGCCTACATGCCACCAGGACCTGAAAGATCAAGGTTTCGACCCCATCCTACCGCAGGAATTAAGAGCAAAAAGGACTATCATTCTAATTAATGCGGGCGACTACACCCTGACAAACTCAGAATCTGCAATAAAAGAAGAACTAGTCAATGAAAATCCTTGGATCTAGGAAGGGATTGACAACATTTTTTAAGTCCAAAAAACAAAAATAAAGAAAATATACTTTAATGAGACAAATACAGCAAAAGCAGCTACAGAAAAAAGGACTGCTCGCCTTCCATATGAACAGCCCATCTCACAACATCAAGGTGAATGAGTTTATTCCAATTGTAACGTGTATGAGATGCTACTCGCTAGAAGACCATGCCACGCTAAGATGCCCTCATCCCAAAGGTTGCACAGTATGCTCAGAATGCGCTAGCAATGAGCACGTCTGGAAGGACTGCACCTCTCAAACTAAAAAGTGTCTCAACTGTGGTGGTGCGCACCGTACACTGGCTAAGAAATGCCCTTGCCGAAAAGAAATAAAGGAAAACAAAAGAAAGGAGAAGAAAACCAACCCAACGTACAGCCAAGCCATCAGAACCAACAACATCCAAGCAATGCAGGTCCCTGATTTATTTGCAAAAGATACAGCTGAGACAGTCCTCACATGCATTATCCATGTACACATATGCAACATGGCACAACCAGGGACATACAGTAATGAAGTTAACAAGGTTTTCATAACTTAATAACTTACCATCAGTCACCCTACCTACAAACCCACCATCCAAACAGATTATCAGCCTCGCCAAAACTATAGATGCCGAGACCAACCTAGGCAGCGTAACACAGGAAGAACAAGCAGAAGAAATAGAAGAAACCGAAGAAGGCACACTACAGACAAAGCAAACATTAGATGAACCACCTCCTTTGGAAAAAAAATTATAGGTAAAGATATTGGCCTAAAAATTATCTCCAAAAATAGCACTGGCTGGCCTAAGGAAACACTATACTTGAGACACTTAAGGGAAGGGATTGAATCTGGAACATATAAGTGGATTTTCACTAATAACTCTTACTCAGAAGAAGAAACATAGGACTACTTAATAAATAATGATATTGATCTAACAGATCTGTGGATGACCGTAGAAGACGCAGCTTTCATGAAAATAAGGAATGGCTTCCAAAACGAGAGAATCCCACCTCCAAGTAAAAGTGGAAAATCAGGCTCAAGACAAACGCGAAAGAAATAAACACAAATACCTCTCTCCAGTTACAGCACTTCAGCAAATGCAACAGCACTCACTAACTTCTTTGGACATGGACAATACGGACGAGATTAACAAAGTTCAACATGATATACTCAGCTGGAGAAACAAAAGACAAACTCCGGCGAATATATACAAAGAACTTAACCCAGACATCATTTTAATAAATAACCATGAACTTAAACCCGAAGAGAATATTAAAATTTACAATTACAATACTTACCTTATTAACTCCAGCGAGGAGATGCACGATGGGTCAGCCATTCTTGTGAGACAAAATCTGAAACACAAGATAAAAGACAATTACGACACAGATATTATACTCGTACAAGTTACCAGTGAGACGAAAACTGGCCCTATCAATATTGCCACTACCTACCTTCCCTCACGCAGATCATATTTACCATTCACAGACGTCCACTCAGTAGCTTCACAGGCCACTCCAACATACACTGTAGGAGACTTGAACGCACACCACCCTTCCATAGACAAACGGAAATGCAATGTTGTCAGCAAAGGTCTTGTTATGTTAATCAACAACAATAAACTAAAACACTTAGGACCTGAATTTCCCCACTTATTTATCACGTAATGCTTTATCTACCCCTGACATCGTACTTTCCAAAAGCAAAACTTATCATAATATGATCATACAGCCTGGAGCCACCACCCCATCTAACCACTTACCTATTCTCAGAAAGATTACATCACAACCCATTAAAATATCTTTCCTACCTATACACGATCTAAAGAAAACCATTTGGGATGAATTTAAAAAAAGGAAGTATAACTTAAAACCAGCAGCATCAAACAAACCCTCACCTGTCACAGAAAACACTAGACGAGTCTCTTCAGGGAAGGACTACGATGAAAAATCAAATTCCTACAAGAAACTATAAAACAATACCAAAACCTATTTATAATCAAAGAATAAAGGGAACTACAATGGTGGAATAAACTGTTAATTCAAAATAGTTTAAGTTATGGATGGAGTTATGCTAAACACATCACACATAAACAATAAAACAAGCTGTAATGAAAGAATGCATAGATCAGAACCAGAGGAGCTGGGAGAACGAAACAAAATAAAACTCTCTATACAAGGACCCCAAGGAATTCTGGCAAAACATAAACAAACTAAAAGGAAACCAAACCATTTTAAAGCCATATCTAATTAAAAATGTCCAGAAAATTTATGACAAGGAAAATAAAGAGGAAAT
>NW_026973699.1:167500-195000 GCF_035594125.1 Scylla paramamosain
AACCTCGGCATATTTTTATAAAAAAAATATTTTCAGATTATGCAAATTGGGAACGACTTAACTCCAACCTCCCCATCCAACCTCAGGCAATCCCAGCTCCATTATAGACGGGAAGCAGTAAATGCATCACCTTCACTACTCCTGTATATCATCACTACTACACCAATACTAGTGAGAGAGAGAGAGAGAGAGAGAGAGAGAGAGAGAGAGAGAGAGAGAGAGAGAGAGAGAGAGAGAGAGAGAGAGAGAGAGAGAGAGAGAGAGATACACATGCAGTAGTATACTAAATACGTGTGTGTGTGTGTGTGTGTGTGTGTGTGTGTGTGTGTGTGTGTGTGTGTGTGTGTGAGAAAGAAACAAAGACAGACACAGAAACAAAGATAAAGACAAACAAGCAGACAGAGAAGCAAACAGACACACACAAGCAGCCAAAAAGACAGATACAGACAGACAGACAGATAAACAGAGACACAGAGAAAAAAGACAAAGAGGAGAGGTATGGAAGGTCACGTGAACGCGGACAGAATAAACCAATCTGCAGTATATTTCTTTTGCAATTTATGGAGGCCTCACATACTTCTGCTTTTGTCTCCCCGCCGACTGGCTTTTGTGAGCATCATTTTTGTGTGTTGTAAAGCTTGTTTGTGCCGCGGCCACCTTTGCAGTTTAATGGCCTTGGCGTGCTGTATGTGAACGCCAACTAAGGGAAGAGGTTAAAGAGTGCTTATTTTTATACTGAGGTAACGGGGTGCCCAGTCTCTCTCTCTCTCTCTCTCTCTCTCTCTCTCTCTCTCTCTCTCTCTCTCTCTCTCTCTCTCATCTTACCTACCTTAGAGCTATATACCCGCTTACCTATATAAACACCATCCTACCTACATACCTATCTATCTCCGTTAATGTGTTTGTGATTGTCTTGCTAGATATCTAATCTGGAATGCAAAGCACGTGCGTACAAATTCCAGACAATACAGGAAATTAGTACTCGCATTCTTCGACACAACAATGGTTGATCGGGTTCCCACGATATTTTCTCTAATTAATGATACAGACTCCTTGTTCAACTAATATCATAAAAAGACATAAAAGCTCCTGTTACTTCCACTAAGGCTTGATGAATGTAGTCGAGATACAGGGAAGCAATCTTTCAGAATACGGGCCATACTTTGCACACGGCCTGATCTACACGAGGCCAAAACGTGTGCACTGCATCACTTGGCTGACGTGCGCCACTAAATCTTGTCTGAAATCCCCACAGCAAACCATCGTCAGGTAAGAAGGTCCTTTACAATGCCGGACTGTGAATCACCCTTAGGTTTCATTTAAATGTCATCGTGTCCAGTTAAAAACAATGCTAATAGGCTTAATGAGTTAAAGGAGAGGAGACGCGGGGACACTGATGGAGTTAAAGTCACGCATGGATACTGCTTCAGAGAATGTAAACTTCAACACACTCATAAAAGACCAGCTTTCATAAACACTACTGTTATGATATAAATTATATGTATTCATTCACGACTACTTCACAAATGGAGATTTCTCTCTTTCCCTTAAGAGTCAAATTGTCAAAAAGATTAATAAAATACTTAGTAATCAGGCTATTGTTGATAAATCTATACGGAGATAAAAAAAAAAAAAAAAAAGATTAATAAAATACTTAATAATCAGGCTATTGTTGCTAAATCTATACGCAGAATAAAAAAAAAAAAAAAAAAAAATATATATATATATATATATATATATATATATATATATATATATATATATATATATATATATATATATATATATATATATATATATATTTACATATATGACCATTTCAGTGCGATAAGTAATAGGTCTCAGCACTACAAACAATTCATTAAATCTTAAAAAAAAAAAACCTGCAGAAAGAAGGCGATAAAGAGGAGTGGATTTTTCAGTTTGTAGTCCATATAATGGAGGTGACTGTGGAACAAGAAGTGTCTCAGAGCGGCTTGTGACTGAGGAAAGATGAGCCAAACAGTCGTGAAAGGGTTAATGGTTAGGCCTGTACACACTAGAACTTCTCATATTTTCCCAGTCCTGCCAACCTCCCCAGAGTGGCAGGAAGCTGCTGCGTGTTGCAAACCGAGGGCTGCCAATCCTCCCTTCCCCAGTGCTGGGCAAACATGACTGGCGACCTCCCTCGCCTCCACCTCTCACCTCGTAAACAGTAAACACAATGGAGAGGGCAGCGCCACCTGTGTATTCCTGCCTTTATTCTATTCCAGATGGCAGCTACGCCTCATTTCTCTCTCTCTCTCTCTCTCTCTCTCTCTCTCTCTCTCTCTCTCTCTCTCTCTCTCTCTCTCTCTCTCTCTCTCTCCCCCTCTGTGTATGTGTGTGTGTGTGTGTGTGTGGGGGGGGGCATTTCTCTCTCTCTCTCTCTCTCTCTCTCTCTCTCTCTCTCTCTCTCTCTCTCTCTCTCTCTCTCTCTCTCCCTCTGTGTGTGTGTGTGTGTGTGTGTTTGTGGGCATTTCTCTCTCTCTCTCTCTCTCTCTCTCTCTCTCTCTCTCTCTCTCTCTCTCTCTCTCTCTCTCTCTCTCTCTCTCTCTCTCTCTCTCTCTCTCACACACACACAGACAAAGAGGACACACACAGACAAAGAGGACACACACACACACACACACACACACACACACACACACACGAGAGAGCGAGCGTGAACGCCACACTGCCGTTCGTGTGCCTTGTTTGGAGTAATGCAATCACACGGGGTTACGGATAAACAATGAGAATGAAGACTCCATCCGAGGCCCTCAGATCCCTAAAGACACAAGCACCGCACACGAGGGTACTGGGCTTATGGGTGCCCGTGGATCATCACAGACAAGATCCTCAGGCTTAGTAATCAGGATACAACTACCACCCGCACTCTCAAACGCTTTGTTCTCTCACCAGAGCCAGATCTTAAAGCCCACAGAGAGGATCAGTCGCTTACCGCGGACCATTTTTCTAAATCATAATACACATTACTAGAATGATGAAAATATCCTTTATAACTTCAGTAACTTCCACTACAACCTGTTACAATAAGTCGAGAGAAGACGCTGAAATGTTTGAGAATGCGATCTTAGAAATAATGAGTTGAAGCTTAATAAAGCTGGATAAAAACAAAAACAATACTCGTTCCCAAACTGAATGAAAAAATGACAGGACAAAATTCAGTATCACTTTGTTGGTGTTGAGGATGTAAGAAGCGCTGAACAAAGAAAAAATAAGTTTATGGACAGGGATAACAGGTGGATAGAGGCATGTATGTTTTCTACAAGATCTGTCATGTGTCTGCCTCCTGGCTTCTTGTATCTTGCCTTGTGTTATCATGTTCTAGACGTGCCGAAATAAAAAATATCTATAATTAGCAACCATATCAGGCAATGCTCTTTTCTTTATTTTATCATTTATTTCGGATATTGTTTTCCTGAGTGATATATGCGATATTTTTGTGTGTTCAATATTATTACCGTAATTGTCATTGCCTTCTGTAAAATGTTTGTATTACGTTGCCTCGTCACGGTTTGGTCAGTGTTACATTGTAGAGTAGCCAATCAATATCATTATCTTTGTTAACATGTACATGCCTCTATAGCAGTTTGCCTCTACACCAGGAAGGCTTATATGGAATCGTACGGTCTTTTACATAATATCGTCAGATCCTTTGATATAAAATTCTGAAACCGCATTGAAAGGCGTTACGCTTAATAGAATGTTATGTTCTTTGCAATAATGTTACCCTGATGCGTGGGTTTTGTGATGTTCACTTAAAAAAAAAAAAGCTCTACCGCAAACTAGGAAATATAATAGACGAACAGTGTGCAGCATCTTTCAGCTAATGTCCATGTGTATCAAACGTCCTGCCTCTGCCATGAAAACAACAGTAAAGACACAGCTTCTAAAATTAAAGTATTCAGAATTTTGATATTCATAAACCTTATTCTCAAAAGTTTTTCTTGACTACTTTTAACAGCCTCTAGTGGATGTTCTTAGTGAGTTTTAATGGTCTCTAGAGATAGTTTGACAAGTATTATGCATCTTTAGTAGAAAACAAGATATCTAATTCTATGGTTTTGAAAATAACCATGACGAGATAAAGTCTTTCAAAATACGTGTTCTCGTTACCTATGAATTAACAGCATCCCAGCACTTCCTATCCTCATTAGCTGCGAAGTAACAAAGCTAAACATCTCAATCACGCTCTTTGCCCAATCCTGCGAGGCTCGCTAATGTTGCCATTATGAATCATTGTGAAACCCGCCGCCTCGATTGCTGCTCAAGGCGTGTGTTGTGGGAACAATAAAAATTATATCTGATTTTTTTGGATCTTTTAAACAACATTTTTCCTTCAAGCCAACCACACTGAGTTTTTTGTTTTTTCTTTCATCGAAATTTCATAACGCGGCCTGAATCCCCGAGCCGCGGGCGTGGTGGGTTGTCTAATGCGCGGGACTCCCAAGCCAGCGAGACAGAGATTAATGACGCGTCTTTGTGGCCGTGGTGGTGCAGGTATAGGCTGGGAGGAAGGTGATGCCTGGCCGTGTGTGTGTGTGTGTGTGTGTGTGTGTGTGTGTGTGTGTGTGTGTGTGTGTGTGTGTGTGTGTGTGTGTGTGTGTGTGTGTGTGTGGACGCGCGCGTGCGTGCGTGCGTGCGTGCGTGCTTAAGATCTCTCTCTCTCTCTCTCTCTCTCTCTCTCTCTCTCTCTCTCTCTCTCTCTCTCTCTCTCTCTCTCTCTCTCTCTCTCTCTCTCTCTTTACTTAAGGAATCGCTTCAAGGTCTTTTAAAGATATATTTTTTTCGGTGACTCTCTCTCTCTCTCTCTCTCTCTCTCTCTCTCTCTCTCTCTCTCTCTACTTAAGGAATCGCTTCAAGGTCTTTTAAATTTTTTTTTTTTCGGTGACTCTCTCTCTCTCTCTCTCTCTCTCTCTCTCTCTCTCTCTCTCTCTCTCTCTCTCTCTCTCTCTCTCTCTCATCATGAGTCTTGGGTCTCTGCTTGGAACTATTATCAAAGGCTACGTAGATAAGCGATCGGGTTCTTATGATGTTTTCCAATAAATGATGCAGATTCATACAAACACTACTGAAAATCTCAATAACCTTCACTATAGCCAGCGAAAAAGTGTTCAAGTGTAGCGCAGAGACGTTTAAGAACACGAAGACTGCTGCAATGTTCGATGTGTATATGGGCGGTGATGGTGGTGTGCGTGCTGCTCGTGCTGACGTTCAAATCCTTGTGAGAGTAGGAGGTCAACATCTTTTATAGGTTATGAACTATGCATGAGATTGGAGTCCGTAACTAATTAAGGAACTCAGACGTAAAAACCGATAAAAACCATAAGTGTCTAAAAGGTTGTCGTTATTATTATTATTATTATTATATTATTATTATTATTATTATTATTATTATTATTATTATTATTATTATTATTATTATTATTATTTTTATTATTATTATTATTATTATCATGTTATTATTGTCTAGCAGTGAAAAGGTTACTGATGAGTTAACAAGACAATCCAACAATGGTCAACAACCATTGACACCACCCTCAACTTTTTCTTCATTAATTCTGCAACATTCGCGGTCTAAGATCTAATTTTGAATCAGTAGAACACCACCTCTCTACTTCTAAACCTCCTCCTCATTTCCTCACTGAAACTCAGGTGTCTGAGGCAACTGACAGCAGCCCCTTCTCTGTTCCCTTCTAATTTCTCTATCCTCATTTTCGATCCAAAGCTGGATGTTGCGTTTATGTGCGCAATGACTTAACCTGCTCTCGTGCCCACGCTCTTGAATTTTCCGAATTTTCCACCATCTGGCTACGACTACAGAGTCACTCTCAAACTAAATTTATCTGTGCTGTATACCTCTCACCTAACTCTGACTATAAGAAATTCTTTGACTACTTAACTTCCAAAGTGGAGCACATTCTGACTCTCTTCCCTTTTGCAGAGATCTCCATTCTTAGAGACTTCAATGTTCATCACCAGCTTTGGCTTTCCTCTCCCTTCACTGACCATCCTGGTGAACTAGCCTACAACTTTGCTATCCTCCACGACCTAGCAATTGGTGCAACACCCTACTGACCGTCTTGGAGGTACGCCCAACATTCTTGACCTTTTCCTGACCTCTAGTCCTCCTGCAAATGCTGTCACCCTCTCTTCTCTGTTGGGCTCCTCCGATCACAATCTCATATATGTATCTAGTCCTATCGTTCCAATCCCTCGTCAGGATCCGCCTAGGCGAAGGTGCCTCTAGCGTTTTGCCTCTGCTAGTTGGGGGACCTTAGGAAGTATTTTGCTGATTTTCTTTGGAATGACTACTTTCTTCTTTCTCTCACCCTTATTCTGTCCACCTCTCTAATGCAAGAGGTGGATGCATTATTGTCAATCATTCAACCCTTTTTCTGGTAAACTTTGGAACTTCCTGCCTGCTTCTATATTTCCACCTTCCTATGACTTGAATTCCTTCAAGAAGGAGGTTTCAAGACACTTATCCTTCAATTTTTGATTACCGCTGTGGACCCTTTTCTGGGACTGGCATTTCAGTGGGCTTTTTTTTTTTTTTTTTTTTTAATATTTGTTGTCCTTGACCAGTGTCCCTCCTACATAAAAGAAAAAAAAAAACAAGGATCAATCAGTGTTGGTAGCAGAGAGTGTTGGGAAGATGATATATTTGACGCAATCCTAATCAGAGCAAAATTGTCTTTAAAGTCATAGTGATTACTGATATTGTCTAGTAGTGAATATGTAAATGATCAAGTTAGCAAGAAAGCTTAACAACACTCAAAACTGAAGATAGATTTGACTGTTGGGAGCAAAAGACTGTTGGAATGACTTTACGTTTGATGAAATCGTAATCAGCAATGGTTAACAATATTGGCATTGCCTTTTCCTCGGGGTCCCATCCGGCAGCAAAGAGTGTCGGGGAGTTACTGCTGAAGTATCGATACATCTCTAATTAGTGTGATGAGCGGCGCATTGTTTTATAATACAGGATACGAATCTGTATTCATGGATTCCTTCATCGATGGTTTGCATATTTATTTATTCTCTCTCTCTCTCTCTCTCTCTCTCTCTCTCTCTCTCTCTCTCTCTCTCTCTCTCTCTCTCTCTCTCTCTCTCTCATTTGTCTATCCATGAATCCATCTACCCACCCATCTATCAATTTATCCATCTATCCATGCATCAATATATTCCCTCCATCTATTCTTCCGTCTGTCAACTTATCCATCTGTCAGTCTATCTTTCTATCTAATTATCAGTCCATCCATCCATCCATCCATCTATACACACCTGCAAACATATACACACGAGAAATAAATACGCAAACAACAGCAAAACATCAAGAGCACGAATCCCACACGAAAAACATACGAACTTCCCATTAATAATTATCCATCCATCCATTTACACAGACACGCAAACATACACACACGAAAAACAAACTCGTAAACAAGAGCAAAACATGAAGAGTACAAATGCCCCAAGAAAGACACACATCGAGAGAAAAAGAACAGCATCAAACTGGCCAGAATGATTACCACTACTCATCGTAAGCCTGGTGATGCGACCCGCGAGTCACGCCACCACTCAGCTTGGCCTCCCGCTGACAGCCGACGAAGAGGCGCCCCACCACACCACGCCCTACCTCGCCTCGCCCCTGCACCTCCCCAGCCCGCTTCCTCTCTTCGGCAACAGACCAACAAATTGTTTCACACGGCGTAAAGGGAGTGAGCGAGAGGGAGGGAAAAAAGGGACGAAAAAGGGAAAAATCTGTTCTCTTCCAAGCTTTGTGTGATGAATTAAACTTTTCGTGGGATGGTGCCTTGGGGGGAAAAGGATTTGGGGGATGGAAAAGGGTGAAATAGAGGACGGGAGAGAGAAAGAGCAAGGAAGAGGGAGGGAGAGGAAACGTGGCGTATTGTCACTGCGGGGAAATGTTATCTTTATTTTAATTAGTGACAGTCACGTAAAGTTGCAGAGGAACATACCACCTAGTAAGGTCAAAAGTGAAGTTACAAGAATCAGTAGACCTACACGTGACAGTCCCTCTATAAAAACACACTTGCCTAATGCCTATGCTCACCTACACACCCTGCCCTCAGATACCACTAATCGTCTACTTGCGACATGACTGAACGTAAACAAAGCGAGGGAGAAGAATTTAAGAACCAGTACGTTTACATAAGTCCCTGTATAAAAAAAAACACATATACCTATACCAACTATCAACACTATATATAAATACCCCCTAATCATCTCATCCCAACATGACTGAACGAAAAAAAAAAAAAAAAAAAAAACAAAGCGCAAAGAAGAATCATTCACGCCGCGGTTGTCGCTACTGGATTCTTACCTGGAGAGTTTCCTTGTTAGTAAAAGTTGCTTTGTATTTCGCGGCACGGGGAAAACAAAGCGTGGGAATCATTACAGTAGTGTCGCGGGGTCTGGCAGCACCGGGGGTCACTGATCGGTGCACCTGCTGTTTCTGGATCCCACCGATACACGACCACGAGTACTTAGGCTGCTTAAACAAAGTTGTATGGCTTAAGTTGGTGGAGTTTTTTTTTTTTTTTTTAATGTGGAATATGACAGTCTTTTGTACAGTTAGGGAAATGTTATTTTATTTGTATTTGTTTCTGTCTGTCTGTTTGTCTGTATTTATATATCTATACAGTATACCTATTTATCCACCCATCTATATTTTTATCTTTAATCTCTGTCTATCTATCTATGTCCACCTATCTTCTGCCTATCTGTCTACCAATCTTCCGTCTATCTCTCTACCTTTCCTTGAAAATCAAAACAATAGATGAACAAATTAATAAACAAACAAGAAAATAAACAAAAAAGAACAGAATGAAATGAAAAAAATAGATAAACATTATCACGCGACAAATTTAATTTTTCCTGTGAGTTCCTGCTGCCAGCTTGTCTCGGTCACTGGTGGCGCTTGTCTGTCTGACTCTACTACAGTGTCACACTTTTCACATTACCTGATGTGCACCTCCTTCCCATAAACTTGTTGCCAGTTTGATCTTATTTCCATACTAATATATAGCTTTAGTGAAAGAATATTTACAATTTTTTTCTTTTTTTTCTATTCATCCGTTTATTTACTCATTTGTTAATTTATTTACCACTCTTAAAACCTTTCAAAATACGCACGATCATGATAAAGAGTCCGATCTGAACTCTTTCACTGCTGGACAAACATTTCCATATATATACCTACGACTTGTTAGAGACTTACTTATGGGCGAGTCTCTTAAATGATTCCGTGGCTTAGAAAACGTAAAATTAACCCACATTTTTCTTTTCATTCAATGTTTGGAAAGTTGACAAAGGGAAACCAAAGGAGTGAAAGGGTTAAGCTTAAAATCCACTGCTTCAATTCTTACGTATTTTTAGGTATACAGTATTTATGCTAAGCTTGCGGTGTGAAGAAAGTGACCTCATTTCTTGTCAACACGAAGTCATGCATCATAATCCAGAATGCATATACATGTACGTATCCTTCCCTTGTTTCTCGCGTCCTTCTTGCATGCCCTTTAAGGCATCGCGGTGGTGGTGCAGGTGAAGTAGTAGTCATAGAGTGGTGTGGTGGTGGTGGTGCTGGTGACGTAGTGGTAGTGAGATGCTGTGGTGTGGTATGGAGTGGTGGTGGTGGTGGCGTGGTAGTAGTGGTGGTGGTGGCGTGGTAGTAGTGGTGGTGGTGGAGTGGTGGAAGTGGTGTGGGCAAGGGGATCTCCACACTGAGGCAGGCCACTCTTCGCTCGACACAGCTTCAGGTGTTTCAGAGCAAGACGTGAGTGCACTCAGCAAGCCACCGCCTTATCGCCTCTGTGCACTTCTTCACCTCTTTATCTCGCAAAAATACTGACGCCACCTTTGTGTTGGCTGCAGAGCGCCAGACAGAATACACCCAGGGCCACGCGGCGTAATTCTTGTCTGAGAGTTTATCATATTGCGATTTTCTTTTTTTTAATTTCATAATGCGAGGAACAAAGCAGAAAAAAACAAAACAAACGTAAATTATCATCCTGTCATACTCGGTGCCTCAAATTCACTGAAAGGTTCCTGCTACAATATATACAAGCATTCAATAGACATGTTTTTTCTTTGTTCTTTATTTGTGTTCCTCTGCGAGATCATGAGGGTCATGAGGCTTGTAGTGTGTATATACGTATGTGTACAGATAAAGACTTCCTTCCCCTGTGTGGGTAAAGAGTAATTTTCATCGCGTATTAAGTAAACACGGCAAAAATTAGTGTTCCCTTTCCTTGCACGCGTGGAGGAAAGTAATCACAACGTGGGGTGTGAGGCGGCGGTCACTGCCGCTGAGTACCGGGATCTGAACGTTCCCTCCCTCACGCTCTGAGTTCACCGGCAACCCTCCTTTAAATTTTATTGATGATATAAGAAAAATGTTTAACACAGACCACAATGTTTTTTTTCTTTAGCAGAGACATTTCTCGAGCAATTATTCGGTGTTCAAAGAGGACGCATTAAAGGGGAAAATGCCTTAAGATCTATCAGATGATATTGGAAAAATGTTAGCTAAAGCAAATATTTTGCCAAGAAAGTTAGAGCTATTAATTTGTATACATAAGCAATTATAAGCATATTTTAAATCTACCACATAATAGAAGATAATGTCTGACAAGAGTTTGACGAAGACTCCAACACATACAATAAGAAATTTATAGTGCTATAAATTTGCACGATTATTATATACATGGTGACATCTGCTGTACTAACACCACAGCGAGAACGTGCACTGAGGCAGAGGGACGCGTGACAAAGCCGCAGTGACAGACCCAGGCCCGGCCATTGTGGGCAATACTAACTTGATAAGGCAAAGTGGTGGACATGTGCCCCAGGTAATTATACCGGACTGTAACACAAAATAGTGAGCGCTGTACACGGTGAGGTACATACAAGTGAGGCAGATGGGAGGCGCCGGGCGGCCCACGCAAGCCTTTCAGTAAGATTGACACGGTCCATCACCCACCACCATCGCCTGCATGACCCCGCAGAGGAACGCAAAGGAGGAACCAAGAGCAGCATGTATAATGAATGCTTGTATAATGTTATTCTTCTAGGAGCCTTTCACTGAAATGAGGCGCTGTGTGTGAGATAAGAAGCTAAAATATGTTTTTGTTCACCCGTGTCCTTCGCGATATAAACCTCAAAAAAAATAAAAAATAAAAAATGGCGATGCGATGAACTCTCAGACCACGAGACAGGAAAGCCGCCACTGCCTCCAAGACTTCGCAGCGCTGCACCGTCTTTGATCAACCCCTTGCTTATCATTTTTTTTTTCTTTTTGTTACTTACGATGCTCTCACGATACAAACAGCACGAGATATACTGAGTTTAATGATACAAATATTCCAAGCTATGATCATTAGTGATACGATCATTCGAACCTCGGATAGATTTAAATGAATCAGTAACACAAACATTTATTAACCATTTAACTGTGATATGCAACAGCTCACATCCGAATCGCTTTACAAAACACTTAAAAACACTCACATGAAAAGAAGGAGATTAAAAGAGTAGATATTCCTATCTCTAGCTAGTGTAGTCTTCAGAGGAAGCTGTAGAAAAAAATGTTTCACAGTGGTCAGCGGATCAAGAAAGTGTGTTGAATAACACTGAATAAGTTAAACATTATAATTAAAACCGAGACATCACACAACTATCACCAACACATACACAAAAATTGCCTGTATTACTGTAACCACCATCCGCGTCACTTGACCTAATCCCAGGCCGCTGCAGACTCACCCCGTGTAGCAACAGTCCTACTCCACTGAAGGTGAACAGTCCACCAGTGTCGCAGCAATAACTTTTCCACGTGAATTTAAAGTGGTCTTCATTCCAGAGAGATAAGCATGAAAAATGGCAAGGTCAATTATAAAAGACAATTGACGCCATCGGCAGCACGGAGGGAGAGCGATTCATCGTGGAGGAACAGTTACGCCGCGATGAAAAAAGTGGGCCATCGTATTTTGAGTTCCCTCTTTCGTTCTGGCCACTCGTTGATAGGCACAAAGGAAGAGCTAATCGCCACACATACCTTCACACCAGGTGCGCCTCAGCTACCGACTGTCCGTGCGTCACCTCAGCAGGGAAGAACGTGAGATTTAGGCTTGGTCTGTTTTAGGCTTTAGGTCTGTTTTCAAAGGCCACGGAGATGATTACTTGCTACGGATGTTTTCTTTTACCTATTGATGGTGTAGAATGTTGCCTTCTTTATTACTAGAATAATGTACATATACACGCTTGAAAACACCAATTACTTCCACAAAGATGATTACTTCCCCTGGATATTTTCTTTTACTTATTGATTGTGTAGAATGTTTCTTGAATTATCACCAGAATCATGTACACACTTGAATACACCAGTAGCTTACTATGGTCTGCTTAAAATGATTCCCCCCAAAAAAAAGGCGAAGAAATGTCTGGGAAAAGGTCGTGAGGGGACACGCAATATTAGCAGTGTGAAAAGAGACTGTCGAGTGTTGCAAGATGCGCGCTGTGTCATCTTGTGGAAGAAAAACACGATACAGAAAGAATAGAAAATCAAATTCGAGGAAAAAAAAAAGCTTTCCGTGCCACTCAGTCTATGCACCGACAAAGGACGAGGTGAGCCTTGCGCAACGGCATGGACCGTCACGTCTCAGCAAAAATTATGTGCTGCACCTGCCACGCAAAAGAATATTGGTGTAGAATCACGATGTAACGCACTTCCAGTTTTCATGCTGACAATATTGACACAGGACTGGACGTAGGCAGAAACTCAGAAAAAAAAAATAAATAAATAAATAAAAAGAATAAATAACCATACCGTTCATCATATTATTGTCCAAGATGAAATCGGGGGAAGCAATTCCAGTGTGAATATTAAGCAGTGGATTTAGCAGCACAGCACACAGCGATATGGTAATGATGGAGTAAAGAAATGATGGCACAAAATACATCGTGTCCTTGGAGAATATTGCATAACAAGTCGTCCACCGGAAGATTAAAAAAAATAATTTCCAGCATTATGATTGTAAACTTTTGAGAAATACTAATATTAGTTTTTCAAATTGTCTTCCGTCAATAGTTTTATCTGAGTCTGTACGAGGAATGCCAGCAAGGCTATGATGGCTGTGATAAATAGTGTTTCCAGCATTCTGCTTGTAACCTTTTGAGAAATACTACCACTACGTCTTTATCATCCTGTCTTCTATCAATACCTTCATGAGGGATACCAACAAGGTGACGAAGAGTTACATGAAATGGCGTTTCAAAAAATTACATCGTGAACTTATATGAATCACTGCTTTTTCGACTACCCTCTATCATGTAATCATATCTGTACAGGTGCGCTGCAAAGAATATGAGGAATATCAGTAATGTTATGTTTACTGTTAAGCAGGGAGCACCAGCAGTGATACCAAAGTCCGTGTTCCAAACAGAAGCAGTTTTATCTTCTATAAAAAAAAAAAAAAAATGAAAGGATGAAAAAGGACAAACTGATACTTTGATCGACAAGGCGTGTCGGTAAAAGGGAGAAAACACAGTGCAGCAATATTTAAACCTTCCATCTGCCCTCAAATCAAACCTTCACTGATTTTATGCCATAATACTTGCCTCACTAAGCAGGTGGCAGCAGGAAGCGGCTGGGATGACGCTATGGTAAAACTGCACGAGACATAATTGAGTTGACTGACACCTGGAACTTTTGCCCTCATAGTTATAACAACACATCAGTTTCCTCCTCCTCCTCCCACACACACACACTTAAAACACACAAACAAACAAACAAACACACAGAGGCATGTTATAGGGAAAAAAAAAATCTTATTCAGGACTAGCAAGACGAGAGAGAGAGAGAGAGAGAGAGAGAGAGAGAGAGAGAGAGAGAGAGAGAGAGAGAGAGAGAGAGAGAGAGAGAGAGAGAGAGATGGGAGGGACAGATAGACACGTGTTGATAGATAAAATATAGACAGGCAGGCAGGTAGGCAGGAAGACAGACAGACAGACAGACAGACAGACAGACAGACAAGCAGGCAGACAAGACAAGTAAGAGATTCATAGATAGAAAGATGGACACATATAAACATGCTCAAACAAACAGACAAGGCAGGCAGAGCAGGCGGACAATTACACAAACAGGCACATCAGTATTATTTCCCCTTTCATAAAATTGTGTCTCTAGTGAAAGACAAGTTAAAAATAAACAAGTGTAGTACTAATTATGTTTCTCGTAGGTCATTAAGTTGCATTTATTGGCAGCAGGGAATGAGGGAAGTAATTTTTGCAGCAGCAGTGTGTGCAGGCAATGGAGCAGCGGGACGTGGCATGGCGGTGAAAGGCATCTGTTGCACGCCACATGGAGCTTCCCACACCGACTGAATGCTAGCGACGAGCAAAGCGAGAGGGTTTGCTTGGATATTTCAGAGATTTTGAGCAGATATCAAGGTATATAAATGTCTAGTAAAAGCAAGGTAAGATATCCAGCAAGTTGTGTGTTTGTTATTGGTTTTAACAGGGAAAAACTTGGCAAATTATATTCTTCTTGAGACGCACGTGTCTTACTCTTAGGTTGTATTCCTGTCATTAAAAACAAGCTAAAGAGACCACTGCTTGACATCTTCACTGTGTCTGTATATGCTCAAGGCAAAGCTGAGCATCCATTGTATATATTCATAACGTGCAAGTGCTCAAAGAATGCATGACAGTGTTGTCAAGGCTGTGGTTTGCTGCAGTAACTGTGACCCAATATTACATCAGTTTTGCCATTATTTGTTGTTTATAATCCGGATTTGATGTTAAACGTTTTACTATCACGAAAATTTTAGTTATGAATTACACGTTTCAGAAAATCTTATTAATTATGAAAACAAGATAGGAGAAAAGAAAATGTTTTAGTGTTTTACAGGCATCCGAGAATAGCAAGAAAAATATGTTTTGTCCTCATGTCTATAGTGGAGTAGCATGACTATATTTTTGGGACATTCTCTTATGTCTGTAAAATACTATCACTTTTTTTTTATAATATGAAGAAAATTTTCTCCAAGAACAACGAAATATTTATCAAAGGCTCGATTATAAACAAAGGTGATCACAATATTTTGTATGGCTCATAATCGTGTTCTTTTTACGGTTGTGTGATTCTCGCTTTATAATTTCTCCAAAATATAAACGTTTTCTAAGGTTTAGATTCTGTAGTTTTTTTTTTTTTTTCTTTCAGTGTATTCCGCGTGCGTCATCCACTGATACTGCTCGCTATTATTTCATCATGGCATTCACGAGGCTGCAAACATTGTATATCTCAACCTATTTTTAACCCCGATAATACTGTTTTTTTTTTTGACTGACACTGTTGTGTGTGTGTGTGTGTGTACGTGTGTGTGTGTGTGTGTGTGTGTGTGTGTGTGTGTGTGTGTGTGTGTGTGTGTGTGTGTGTCTGTGTTACATCTCCAGCACTCTTCAATGCCTCCTTCTTTGTCTTCTGCAGTTGCACTAGCTTCTTCATGTTAAACTTTCAAACCCATATTTTTTTTGTCCTTGCGTTCCTATTCCTCAACAAATCTACATATCACTACGTCACTTTCCTGGCGCATGCATGTGGGCGGGCACTTCGAAAATAAAACACTCCAGCCCACGTTTCCAGCTCACCCGGCACCTGGCGAGCAGCAGTGCGGGTGAGGGCTGCCTCTGGTCATTTCAAACACTACGGGGCCACGTGTCGATAGTGGGCACAGCAGACGCCACTTCCGCGCAGCATTTTATCGTCAATACGCCACAACACAGCAGAGGCTGGTCTCCGTGACGGTGCTTCAAGGGTATTCATTGTTTTTTTTTTTATTTTTCTTCCAATTCGGTGCATTCAATTTGCACCTGCACAATATTCCATAACGGAGTGAAAGGGAGTCACCGAAACCTGCCTTTGGGCGAGAAGAGATTAATACACTACTATTATATACGTGTTCTTGTATTATATATGATACTGAAGAGGAATAATCCTCCTCGGCGGTAAATGATTAACTAAGATCAAAATGACGTGTAGTAAAGGAGAAATACCAGGCCAGGTCCTCTACCCCAAGAACTTCACATTGCCGGTGGTAATGTAGGCGAGATGAAACTTATACGTGCAGAGGACACGATTCCCTTCAAGGAAGAGAAGTAGTCCGGTTAATTAGATATGTCCTTCTATGAGACAGACATTTGTGACGTCTCTAGCACGTTTGTAATACAGAGGAAAGTATGTAAGAGGCAATACATTCAGCAGTTTTCCTCAATCGTAAGTGTCCTGATCTGGTGACAGTCTTCCTACAAAACCTGACACCTGATAGGCTCTAGGCAGATTAAAACATTTAAGACTGAAGGGAAAAACGTTGAACACAATGGACGTGAATGCTGGGGCTTACTTCACTATGGACCATGACTTGACGTTTGGAAGAGAGGAAAGCTTTGAAGAGTTACAAAGGCTGAGTATGGAGTCTTGGCTGATCACAGGATTTAAGGCTGAGGGAAAAACGCTAAATACAGTGATGGGTGTTGCAGGTCACTTGATTTCTGGTGTTTTTTTTCCAGTGCTTTGCCGCCATGATTCGCGCCAAAAAACATTCACGCTTCAAGTTTTCTGCATCGTGTTGGAAGAGGGCGAAGTGCGGCCTGTGGTGGTTTTTGTTATGCTTGGGTGTCTGTTGGATGGTGGTGCTCTTCATGTTACTGCTTCATTTCTTTCACTGCAAGACTTTTTTTTTTTTTTTTTTTTTTTGCTTCGACTTTTTTAGTGCTAAACATTTTTGTCTACTTTTAATTCCCTTCCTGCTACATTTTTTTCTCTCTACTTCAACCCCTTCAATACAAGACATTTTTTTTCTCTCTCTCTGCTGCAACTCTTTCACTGCTGGGTGATTTTTTTTTTCTGCTTTACCCCTTCCAATGCCAGACAATTTTTATTTTCTCCTCAATTCTTTCACTACAAGATTTTTTTGTTTTTGCCTCAACTTCTTTTATTGATTGCTAGACAAAATTCCTTCTCTGTTTTAAATCTTTCAGCTGCTAGACATGTTTTTACTGCTTCAACTCTTTCACTGCCAGACTATTATTTCTTCATCACCTACATTTTTATAACAATTACTTAGGACATAAGAACACAATGGAAGCAGCAGGGAGCCAGTAGGCCTACACGTTGCAGTCCCGTAAGTACACCCGCCTATCATTCTTATTCACAATTTAATCATATCTCCTTTAAAGCTCCCTATTGACTATTTTGCACTGCACTCGCTTAAATAATTCGGCATGCTAGAAAATATATCAACTTTCTATTCTCGCTTTTTTTTTTTTTTTGAATGTTAACAAAGGAAGGCTGTAGCAACAAAAGGGTTATTTTTTAAGAGTAGGTAACTTTATTTTACGTGGAGGGAAGAGAGAGAGAGAGAGAGAGAGAGAGAGAGAGAGAGAGAGAGAGAGAGAGAGAGAGAGAGAGAGAGAGAGAGAGAGATGGCGGAAATGCGATTAGGAAGAGAAGAAAAGATAGGACTGACTGATTGAAAAGACGGAAAAAAGAGGGGAAACGAGAACAAAGGAGAGGAAAGGAGAGAACAGAGCAGATCAGAAAACAGAAAAGCCGAAGTAAAGCGAGGCAAGGCAAGACGAGGCGAGACAAGGAGAGGAAGGGAGAGAAAGGGAGAGGAGATTAAAGGGTGGGCAAAGGTAAAGGAGAGTAAGGGACAGGGAGGAGAAGAAGAAGGGAGGGAGGGTGATATATGCAAATTTCATTGGAATGTATTATAATAACAGAAAAAAATGGCCAGGAAAGGAAAACTGAAAAATATAATCATGGTGGAATCAATTTAAAAATATAAAACAAAATTACGAAAGGAGAAAAACTGTCTGCGACCAGTAATAAAATAAAAGCAACGAAATTGATAAAGCGAAAGAGAAAAAAAAAAGAAAGTTGAAAAAAGATAAGAAATAAGTCAGTTAAGATCGAGAATGTTACAAATGGGAGACATAAGAAAAAGACGAGAAACGAAATGAAAATAAAAAAATACAAATGAGAAAGAAGGAAAAAATGAATAACTGAATGGAAAAAGAAAATACTGGACGTCAAATAGAGAAGAGAACACTAAATAAATGAGGTACGAGAAAAAAAATTCCTGGAGGAGGAGGAGGAGGAGGAGGAGGGGGAGGAATGGCGGAAAGTGGAGGAGGAAGAGGGAGAAGAACGAGGAGGAGAGAGAAGATATAAGAGGAGGAGGACGGCAAGGAGGAGAAAGAGAAGGAAACGAAGGACGGCAAGAGAAAGGAGAGAAAAAAAGAGCATGAGAAGCAAGCGTGGAAGGAAGGAGTAAAAAAAAAAAAAAGATGGAGGAGGGGAAGGAAGAACACCACGAGTAAGGAAGGGAAAGAAGGGAGAATTGAGGGATTCTCGACTCTTGTCAGGAGTGTCTCGTGTATCACTGCCTCTTTTAATCGAATGAGGACGAGACGAGGCGACGCGGCACAGGAGAGATGGTAGTAGCGGCGCCCCTCATCCCCTGAACCCATCCATCCATTTCCAACTCAAGATACAGAAACAGTAATCAAAATAGTGCCTTTTCCTGGGTGAGAAGAAATAGTGAAGTTCTTTTATTACTTCCGAGCCAACCCAGATCTGCCCCCTCTCTTCTTACAGCCATTTGAGTCCAACTTAGCGCCGCTGGAATCATTGCCTAGTGAGTATTAGGCCAGCTTCCCCCATGCATGTTATTCTTGCAAGGAAGTGCCCGTGTGCGCCCTCACAGGCAGGAGACGTTGTGCGATCAACTCCTGGGCTGAGAGAAGAGAGAGAGAGAGAGAGAGAGAGAGAGAGAGAGAGAGAGAGAGAGAGAGAGAGAGAGAGAGAGAGAGAGAGAGAGAGAGAGAGAGAGAGAAAGAGAGGAGAGAGAGAAAGAGAGAGGAGAGAGAAAGAGAGAGAGGAGAGAGAGAGAGAGAGAGAGAGAGAGAGAGAGAGAGAGAGAGAGAGAGAGAGAGAGAGAGAGAGAGAGAGAGAGTCAAAGGCCTAGATAAACATACATCAAACGTTCAAGCACAGAAATTTAGGCTGGCAAGATTTAAAAACTATGATCTATTGTTTCTGAAAATAAATATTCCCTTGATCGTCAAGAGACGGGCATCTGTTACTCTGCACCAGAGTGTTGTCCCTTGAACAATTCAACCTGTCACTGGCTTCCCGAGGCAATGCATTATTACAAGGCATCTTCTCTTTGCGTCACATTAGAGTTTTCTCTTACTTTTGTTTGACTCAGATCCAATTACTTCAAGGTTTTCTTCAGACAAAGAGCCTGTATTCGTAGGAAATATTGAACGCTGTTTTCGCAGTTTCACAATGGAGGTTTCTGATTGATAACAAATAGTAATTGTGAAAAGTGTGGAAACTTTTCTTTCAGTACAGAGTGTCAAGGAAGCTTTCTATAATTTCGTTATGTCTTACTAGTAATTCATTTCTCAGTCCATCTGAAAAATGAATGTACGTCCCCTGCTAGCACGAGCACGAGTCATGAATAACTCTGTAAGTAATGACTGGCTGTGTAGTGCTCCACCAACACTAAATAAAATGTTGTGGCGGAATTCAGAGAATGGCATTAAAGGAAATGAGGTTGTACAAAGAAGATGGTTTCATGTTACCCTCAAGCTGGTTTTTGTTATATATTTTTTGTTCATTAGAATCGTGTACCTTTACTTCAGTAAGAAGTCTTTTACAATCATTGTAGTCAGTGGATTGATCGTCAAAACGTGTTGAGATAAGAATAATACGAGTAAATTCACAATCTACGATCCTTCAAATAACAACAGTTTACAAAATTATATCTAGTAAGGTTAACAATAGATTTGGTTCGGCGAGTAACATACCGAGCTGTCCATTCTGGTCTTAACCGAGTAACAGATGCATCGATAATCCTTAGGAATATCAAGTACCTTAACTCATAAACCACTGTAGCAACCAGTGTCTGCCAATGTGTTTGCGTTATTAAGAATATCTGCAGGACAGGAAAGCTTATGAATGACTGCTTTACTGCGGGACGGAGAGACAAACGATGCGAGTGGGAAGCAAGAGTAGAAAATCGTACTAAGCATTTTTTGCAAGAATAATGAACGACTGGCGTTATGGGATGAACCTTACTTAATATTCTGAACCAAATAGTCAGATGTAGTGAAGAACACGAGCGAGTTATGCATGACATCCATAGATTATCGTGTGTTTAGGGTCTCATTAAATATTTTGCTAACACGTTAACTTACATACGTATATATGTAGGTACTGTACAGAGACAGGGCTTAAATAAACCGGTCACAAATCAGTGAAGCTTCACGGCATGGAGACACCGAGGTTTTGAGGCAGTGAGATGGCATAAGAACCTTTCATAGGGCCGAGTACCTTGTCCCGAGCAAACACGCCGCAATCACGTTCATTAGTCTTCTCTCTTAAAGTCCATGGTCTGCTAAAAATATGAGTGATCATATTTGGAAACAGATTACCAACACATCAGAGGCCTTTTGATCGAGGGAAAATCACTACTCACAGTTCAGTCAAGTTCTGAGCAGGACTGTACGAAAAATAGTGGTCCATATATTTAACTATTTTCCTGTCTTGTACTAAATTATCACCATTGTTACATTAAACAAATAATTATAGTCATTCACTTTTTTCATTATTCAAATATACCAACAAAAGGCACTGACTCGAAAACTTCCAACTAAAGACTGATGAACCAAACACTAAAACGTCAGCTGTTATTATTATAAACAAAAACATTCTATTACATCGCTTACTATTCATACAGAGCTGCCCTTGCATCACAAGATTAATTACAATGTACCGTGTAATTTGACTGGGTAATGTATTGTACATACAAGAGCCGTTAGACATGAAAAAGAGGTGTTTTATAATTTATGAGCAAGTAGTAAGCCGTGATGAGGAAGGCCGTACTCTTCCTGTTACAGAAAAAGTATAAATTAAACAAGAGTGGCACAACAATCACACAGCATTTCTATAGAACTTGTCTTTTCCTGCATATTCTAGAGGGAAAGAGACAAGTAATATAAAAATAATAATAAAAATGAATGAATGAATAAATAACATAATCCAAGGAGAAGCAGTCCCCTCTGCTCCTCCCCACCCTGCAGGAATGACATGCCTCGCGGGGAAGGGTACAAAGGCCTGCACTCTAGTCCCTCTCAGTCGTCATGAGGGACCCACCAGCCTAACCAGGACCCAGTCTGCTAAATCCCCGCGTCTCAGGACGCGGGGATTTAGCATTAATTTCCCTGGTTACAACTTTCCTGAATTAAGTAAATGGATGCTTCTCATTTCCCACGCCTCGATGCGTAAGACTTATATTTGCTCATAGTATGTCCAATTTACTTATGCATGTATCTTCGCTATCTTCGCTCTCTCATATGTTTTACTGATAAACTCTGCAAATCTCTGCTGCTTCTGTTTTTCTTCTTCCTACGACTCAAACTGTTTCACAAGAGCAGTACCAATAGCTCTCCGAAACTAAACTGGCCAGCTTATGGCAGCTACATATTGAGCGGTGTGTCATCTCATTTGTGTAGCCTTAGCCAGACTCCATGACTCACAAAAATAAGATATCTTTTTGAACGAGGCAGTGGACACGATAGGTTTGTTTCTGTTATAAGAGACCATCACTCGGCGCCCGCTCAGGTGACCCTGCGTTCACAATATAAATGACAAGGTACACATACACAATCACGAGTAAAAGTGTTTTAGATAACTGTACGAGTGTTCATTGCAGCATAAATGAAATCTTGTGCATTATGGATCACGAGTTAAGTCTTTTAAATAAAAAAAAAAAAAAAAAAAAAAATATATATATATATATATATATATATATATATATATATATATATATATATAAATATATATATATATATATATATATATATATATATAATATATATATATATATTTTATATAATATATATTTATATATATATATATATATATATATATATATATATATATATATATATATATATATATATATATAATATATATTATATATATATATATATACGAGTATATATATATATATATTATATATATATTATAATATTCCCTTGGACTGGTAATAATTTCCTTCATGTTTCTGAACACTTTTCTTAACAATTCTGATCATGTTTTATTATAAGCGAGATGAAATACTGTATTCTTTATATGACAGTAATTTCAGCACTTGGAAATTTATCAGGAAGCAGTAAGGCGGCTGCGGCAGAGTGCACGTAATGGCCGCCATTACTCCTGCTGCCTCCTGTTTCTCGCCGCAAACTGTTATAGGCTTGTGTGATTTTTATTCCTGTCTAAGGAGGAATTTTATATCGCCGAAGAAATAACTTTTCCAGCACACACACACACACACACACACACACACACACACACACACACACACACACACACACACACACACAGACCAAACCAGGCAACGCAGAGGTAAAGTAGAAAGACGGTGTTTGTCTGGAATTCGCAGTGTTGTCACGTCCTCCTTGAATGCTATCCATGAGCAGCATCCGCGCGCACACACACACACACACACACACACACACACACACACACACACACACACACACACACACACACACACACACACACACACACGGGGTTTATTTTGTAATTCTAATTTATCTAAATATCTAATTTAAAAGGCCAGCTGCTGTTATTTGAGTTCCGCCCTGCAGCAAACAAGCCAATATCGTCCTGAGACCAGTAACTGTTGGGCGCGATTGGCGGACCGCGTCTGGTAGACAGAAAAGTGACGGCCAACTTTGAGAACGGTTTATACTCGCGGGCAGAGCTTTGGAGCCACTGACACCAGCTGAGAGAGAGAGAGAGAGAGAGAGAGAGAGAGAGAGAGAGAGAGAGAGAGAGAGAGAGAGAGAGAGAGAGAGAGAGAGAGAACAGACTGGCGCAGCAGCTCCAGCGTTGGACTGCTTGGAGCACCACAGGAGAGTCGCCGCCCTGACGGTGCTACACAAAGCACAGGTCCAGCACGTGCCGCACCTGACGGACCTGAGGGCCACCTGGAGGAGGTCTGAACTATGCACGAGGACGGTGCTGAGCAACGACTCCCTCTTGGAGGTCCCAGGTCCTACTCCACCACTCACCAGCGCGCCTTCACATCAGGCAAATGTCCACCCAGCAGGCAAAGGTTGCCGCCCACTGATGGCTACAGCAGCAGCCACCTTGATGTTTATAGTGCACAGCGTGCAGTGTATAGTCAGTAGTATGTGCAAATATGTGGACAGTAGCGTTTGTCACACGATAGTGTAAACTTTAGGTACTAATATGTCCTCCCTAATTATATCACTGCATTTATTGAAAATGTTCAGAGAGAGAGAGAGAGAGAGAGAGAGAGAGAGAGAGAGAGAGAGAGAGAGAGAGAGAGAGAGAGAGAGAGAGAGAGAGAGAGAGAGAGAGAGAGAATCTATACAAAGAGATACGAGTAAATATTGAAAATTGTAAAAGCCTGTCACCTTACCAACGACTGGTCTAAACACTACAATTCTTAGTAACCCTGGAATTTCCAAAGAAAGCAAACGATGCGCGTGTACACATGAAGCAAAAACTGTCAGCGTTCCTTTTCTTTACGTGGTCAAAGCTGCACTTAGGGCGATTTTTAGTGAACGCTTTTTTTAAAAGCACACGTGTTTGTGTTTGACGAGTATCTCCTCCACGTGACTTCATAAGAAGACGCAAATGTAAGTCGATCAAGCACTGCCTTATAAGGATAAACACCTAACTGTAATAGCACCAGGTGAGTGAAAAGCCGCGATATCGAGTTCTCAGGTAGCCAGGTAGCGAGGAGCCGTGTGGTGGTCTGTTCCCTTTGGTGTTGTTGAGAAAAGGGAGAAAAAAAAAAGAACACGAAGAACGTAAGAAAAGGAGTAAGATAATGAATCGAGACAGGAAATTAGAGGAGCAACAGGAGGAAATAAAGATGTGAAAGAGGAAATTTACGTATTCTGCTCCATCCACCACCTCCCATTTTCTTGCTATTCCTCTTTTGGTAGGACGTGAGGAAAACGATGGTGGAGGTAGTACAGAAGAAAAAGACACACTCCTAGCCCTCATGACACACGAGGAGGATGGAGCAACGGATCAAGGCTATAAATGTATTACATGCTGCACTGTGTCCTGTTTCCTAGACTACTCCTCAGGGCACATGTATGCCTGTCAATTGTTTTTAAGTCTTAGAGGGAGTGGCAGTATATGTAGATGTGATACAGTTGACTGTAATCCCAAGCACTGCATCATTTTATCCCTGATATTTAACAGGCTCTACTGAAAGTTATTCGTGTTTTTGATGAGTGTTTTCATAGTTGTAGTGATAATTTAGCAAGAATTTTTCTTTAATGTAATAAATAATAATAATAACAATAATAATAATAATAATAATAATAATAATAATAATAATAATAATAATAATAATAATGATAATAATAATGATACAACTTTAATTCATTTCACAGCTGGGAAACAATTTAGGTCGTTCACTGCTACCAATCTTTGCTAATGTCTCTTTAATGATGGCGGCCATTCATTTGTAAGCCACGTCAACTCATTCATGTTAGAAAATCGTTGCATTTTCCTTTAATATATGAAAGTACATGTTTTTTATGGATGAAAATGTTTTGATTTTATTCATAATTCACAATGCATCACGTACACAGACTTAACTGTCTGAGACCGCACACTATCACGCACACCATTAAGAGGAACACCGCCGTCTGAAACAGGAAGAAGAAACGACCTCATCAAAAGTAAACAGAAAGAGGAAAACAGAAGACCCAGACAGTAAGCAGAACACGTCAAGGAGTGCCCATATGAAGGCTGCACTCCCACCCAACAACTCAACTCACCTTCTTAAACGACTGACTGCCTGGCTCAACGTTCCTGCTTGTCAAATGTGCATTCATTTTACACCATGATATATATATATATATATATATATATATATATATATATATATATATATATATATATATATATATATATATATATATATATATATACTCGTATATCCCCACAAGGAAAACATACGAATAACTACCGTAACATCAGCCAAGCCAGTCGATCCTACCACACTTGCTTATCATTGTTACCATTATTAATGATTTATTATAGCGGTAGACTTCAAAATAGGATAGTCTTGAATTTGACAAATAGACGTGCAAGCTGACTGTTGCAATTCACGGCAACCTCCATGCCTCACCACCTCTACGAGCAAACTAACAGACTGAATACCAAATGACACCAAATAACTTGCATATCAGTAATTATACATCATCACTAGCAACACAAGATACTTCATGGGCGACCCCACCCCCCACCCGCTCTCTCTCTCTCTCTCTCTCTCTCTCTCTCTCTCTCTCTCTCTCTCTCTCTCTCTCTCTCTCTCTCTCTCTCTCTCTCTCTCTCTCTCTCCAAACAAAGACTAGACCTGTACAAAGACCAAAACACCGCTGCAACATCCCCGTGCTGCCTATAATAGGCAAACCGACACCCGTGCACCAAACGTTAACAAAAAACAGCAGCAGCAGCAGCACCATCAAGCAGACATGACACACAACATGAAAGAAAACGGGGAAAGCACTGACAAAGAGAATGACAGACGCACCGCACTTCAAGGTCTCGTCAGCTGTGTCAAAAGAGAGAAAAACAGCGGACGGGGTAAAAGACAAAAGCCATACCTGACATGCTGAAGGACTTTGAGGAGGATAGGGGAGAGGGGACGCCGCAAGTGAAGGCACAAGGGGCACTGGGGCCGCTGGTGGGCGCTGGCTGGCGGCGCCTTCCAAACTATATATCTTGATCGGCTTGTCTGGGAGGGAGAGGAAAAAAAGACGAGAATTCTTTTAGTTATCCTTCGTCTTTCCCTGACTAGTGACACCTGAGGCCACGATAATGGGCCCCGCGGGTGTTGCTAGTGGTGTGGTGGTGGTGGTGGTGTGTGAATGTAAGTGTGGTGATGGTGGTGGTTGTGGTGGTGGTGGTGGTGTTATCAAAAGGGTGTGGTAGTGTTGGTGGTGTGGTGCAAATGGTTACTGGTGTCGCAGTGTTTGTTATATATGAAATGTTATAACACATTCAAATAGCAGAGGTAGTGCCTTACTGCTTTCATTTAAAGGGATGGAAAAAAAAAATTACAAGCATGACTGCAAACTAGCAAAAAATACAAAAGAGTTAAGTGCACAGACATTACACAGTCTCAAGAGATGGCTGGATAAATTGATGGATGATGATGACAGATGGCCTGGCCTGGTGGCGGAGAGCTGTCAGAAATATTGATCTCATATGTACATCGAAAAGCATATCTAGAGAAAAAGATGTTATGTGGTAAGCAGTAGTTGTGTTCTTCTTCATTAATATTGTGTGAGTTTTAAATGTGACAATGAAGCCACGTGTTGGGAAGTCCAGTTAGCAAGAATCGGCTTTAAGTTGAGACCCTAGATCTCTATTTCAGCACTTCATCCACCATCCGAACTCCATTCCAAAACTGAAATTACAATGCGCTTTAAGTCCTGCATCAATGTAAGGCGGAAGTGTTGAGCCAAGGTACTGCAGGATGAAGGAGAGATAGAGCAGTGAGTTATGAGCCAAGACGTGAGATTAGTCGCTGTCTTGAATTTAAAACCTATCGGCGGATGAATATTATGTCTTTTCAACAACAAGAGCCCTTTACGGTATACTCGTATATTTAGGAAATTTTACGTAATAATTTTCCTTCTTCTACAGCTTTATTTCCTATATATAAGAAAATAGATCGGCATGTGGGAATTATACACATGCTGCATCCAACTTTATTTCACGGTTTCATTTTCCAATACGCCAATAGGGGGAGATAAACGTGCGGTGGCAAATTATGTTAGGGAGAGTGTATGGGTGTTGCAGTGTGATAAGGCCGCCATTAATACTCATGTACACTCACTCACACACACACACACACTCACACACACACACACACACACACATCCCATCGCCTCTTACGCGTGTTTTACAGAAAAGACTCACAATTCAAAGCCATTTTATTCACCTGTGTAGTTACTTTCAACGATATTCACACTAACACATATACAGACAAGCTCTTCAACAGTGCTTCCTTCAGTCAGTGCGCCTCCCTTCCCTCATGACCGCCTGTGTGATTTGCAGGGATCAACGAATGCTTTTTTTGTCTGAGTTTTTTGTCGGTATCCTTTTGTGCGATTCAGACACCCGTATTAGCATTACGTTGTGAGCTGGACTGGAAGGCTAATTCACTCAGACTGTATGGGCAAGTGATGCTTTTTAGTGGTTCACGGGATTTGGTTTCACTGCAATGATTAAATCGGTGGTTTGTTTCGGGTTCATTAGCTTCATTCCTTTTTCAATTGTTTGTACTTGAAGTCTTATCCGGTAGATAGAATTT
>NW_026973699.1:200000-220000 GCF_035594125.1 Scylla paramamosain
CATCAGCTTGATTTACACCGAAAATCATTATACATAATTATTTTCAAATGTTTACAATAAGATTAGTGGCAAAGGAGTTACAAAATGTAATCTAGTTATTCATCTATTTTTCCCTTTTCCTACCCTAATTAAGAACAGGCAATTTTGGGGAGAAGTGGGATTTTTTTTATTTATCTTTTTTTATATCACAATAAGAAGAAATCGGTTCTAAAATAATGGAATCTGACTGGAACGGACTCATTAATCCGACGGTTTGTAATGGTATGAATTGTTACATTATAGTTTACTTTCTCTTTCCTTCTTTCCTCACGTACAGCGTGGGACCCAGGCTGTGGTCAGCTGGGTTTCCATATAAATTTTTCATCTCTTTTTCCTTCTCCCGTAGCTGCGCCGTAAAATTCACTCTTAGTTTAGCATCGTTTTCATGGTTCAGTATGGGAAACGAGTTGTAGCCGTACATAAATGTATATTACTCTAGTTAACTTTTGGTGACACTATACATGTATACTGTATCATGATGTGTTTTTTAGTACTATCATGACACTATACATGTATAGTGTATCATGATGTGTTCTGTTTAGTACTATCATGTATTATGTACTTTTTAACATACGTAACAATAGTATTGGGAAGGGCCCCTGTATTGGCTACCTGGCCACCATGATATGAAGGTGAAGCTGCCTGGTGGAGTGCCGGTGGGCACGTAACAACAGTATTGGGAAGGGCCCCTGTATTGGCTACCTGGCCACCATGATATGAAGGTGAAGCTGCCTGGTGGAGTGCCGGTGGGCACGTAACAACAGTATTGGGAAGGGCCCCTGTATTGGCTACCTGGCCACCATGATATGAAGGTGAAGCTGCCTGATGGAGTGCCGGTGGGCGAGGTGGGCAGAGAGGGCTCGCGAGAGTTCCAAGCCAGACGTGGTGTCTCTGTACATACTTGTACCTAAGGAACCAAATGAGTGTGAAAGCCACGACGTGTTTGTTATAACACCCTGACGGACCTTCTGATCCATTAAAGAAACAGACAATGAGAGCGAGAGCGAGAGAGAGAGAGAGAGAGAGAGAGAGAGAGAGAGAGAGAGAGAGAGAGAGAGAGAGAGAGAATCACACATAGGTGAGTAACATTACATGTGACTGTAACAAGTTAGTGGTGAGTCAATGTGCAGCCTTAAGAGAAGACTAGATAAAATTATGAATAGGGACAACAAATGGCTATGTTTTATTCAGGAAATGGTCTCTTGCAACTTCCACCATTTTCTTGTTCTGAAGAATGGGTTAAGAAAAGGACTTGATGGATAACCTCGCTTTAACTCCCACACCAGCCACAGTGCAGTTGTCAGACACAGTGACATCCTCTAAACTGTTCATCATGAGACAAAAACACCACCATCAGTTTGGCACTAAATTAATGAGCGACCCGTGTCATGAGAACCTGTTTGTCTCGCGGCGTCACATCCCGCCCAGCAGTCCGTCACCAGCCGGACTGGTTGCTATTAGTGAAGGAACACCTGACCACTGCAGTCCATCACATCACTTGCTACGTTGCCCTTCTGAATTTTACATATTACATTAATATATCACCTGCTATGTTTTCCTTTGTATTTTGTATTTTTGTTTCTATGACATGTACTACACAGTTGGCGACATATTTATACATACCAACTGTTAATTTCTAAAAGGTCTTTTTTGGTTACATACTCTTTTGTTTCCCTGTATTCTGATCACACTGTCGTGTTCACTAGAGTTTCTCCTACTTAATGTCATAACATATTTCAGCATTCAATGATTAACTGATGAAAATATCGAGCATAAGTAAAACATGTTACTTTTTTTTTAACATCTTCACAGTTCCACTCGTCGTAATACCATTTCCTTTTTTGTTTTGTCAAGTTTTTACCATAAACCTTGATTCTATACTCACTGCTGAGTCTGATGGTGTCAACCAAGACTGGCTATCCCGTATACGAAGGAAGCTATGGCAAATAATTTGCGCATTTTGTGCGCCCGAGCTCGATCTGCAGTGATGAGACGATGGCTGCGAGAGTTGTGAGGCACAAGAAACCTTCGCTCACATGCCGATAAATCGAAATATGCAAAATACAGTAAAACACTCACATGCAGATAAATCGAAATGTACAAAACGGCAAGTCATGAAATAAGAAAGATGCGCCGTCAAAAGTTACATACTAAATAGTGTTTCCGAGACTGAAGTCGGAATTCTTATATGCGATGGACACCAAAAGGTGCTCCTGGACAAATCATCGCTGTACCCTCCAGGGGCCAGGCGGAGCGGTGGGTTGTAGAGATGTGCCGTAAAAATATTAAAAGCCCCTCGCTCCGGTCGGGGAATTGGAAGATTCTCGCTCCGCTCGAGGGAATAAGTTAAATTAGAAAATATGTTGTAAACTCGTATTTCCATATCATTCTGATACGGTGTTATTTCAACGTTATATTTTATTTTCTCGTGTCTAGTTTTTGAGGGAATATTTTCATAGAAGCACACACACACACACACACACACACACACACACACACACACACACACACACACACACACAACGGACAAACCGTACTTTATTTTCACCCACCCACACACAAACATGAATAAACAGTATAAATTTTATGGTACTATGTTCTCTCTCTCTCTCTCTCTCTCTCTCTCTCTCTCTCTCTCTCTCTCTCTCTCTCTCTCTCTCTCTCTCTCTCTCCTTTGAGGCACTAAAGTTGTTACACACACACACACACACACACACACACACACACACACACACACATCCACAAAGTTAACACTGCTCCACCTCAGTTTCCCAGCAGCAGGAGGGCTCAGTGCGTAAGAAATGCAGGTTTGTGGCAACCTTTCTTTATATAGTAACAATTGCGTGTATTTAAGGAACTATAGCAACAATTACGTCTATTTAAGGAGCTGGTGTCGAGGCTGGCAGTTGTTAGTGGTCAGCTCCTGCATTAGTGGTGTCACTGATACTGTGGGTGATTGAGAGAGTTACCGCTAAGAACTACCATTAAATTTGATGGTCAGGGGGACACGGGACTGCAGGTTAAGTTGGGGGACAAAGGCAGAGAGACGAGACTGAAGTAGTTTAGATAGAGAAGGAAAAGCGAGATGGATGTGGTTTGGCGATGTGCTGAGGAGAGATAGAGGAGATGAACCCAACAGGCAAGGGGAAGAGAAGAAAACCAAAGCAAAGGGATGCCTTGAAGGAAAACATGGGAGTGATGGGTATAAATTCAAATCAGTTTATTTTCCCACAATGTGATCGTTATGACACTTTTGTTGGTAGACGTAGAACTGAGGTTACAAATATAACATTAAAAACTAATAACAAAACGTTAATAAAAATTCAAGCAAAACCAATAATGAAACGTTACTGAAATCAAATGAAGACCCAGGCATAAAACGGTACGGAAGAGATAGACACACGTGCTCCGCTCTGGTGGCTCCTCAAAGAAATGGCCCAAAGAAGAAGATACGAATGATTTCTACGTTGTCTTCTGCAATGTGAGGAAGGAAGAGTTATGTGAGGCAAGTGCATGTATTAATGGTAACGCGTTTTTTTTAATTTTTTTATCGCTTATGTGCAAAGAAGGCTGTCCACAAGAAAAAAAGAAAGAAGGGAAGCTGCAGGAAGCAATAAGAACAATCAAGGACAACAAATAAGAGATATCCTGTTAATTGCTGACAAAAAAAAAAAAAAAAAATACAAACGGGTTGCTCAGTTTTAGCTCCGCAGGAAGTCTTGATAATCCTTAAGCTTATGACTACTGCCTCTCCTCAGACTTAGTGAAATGGTTTGGTGGAAGTTTAAAATATAATTCTGAAAGGCACCACTGACAGAAAAAAAAAGTAACAGTAGTTCAAGTCTTTAAGTCCATCTTGATATATGTCTCAATAAAACCGTGTACGTTTCTTTGTATAAAATAACGTCGTTGTAGAGAAAAAAAATATATTGAGAGAGAGAGAGAGAGAGAGAGAGAGAGAGAGAGAGAGAGAGAGAGAGAGAGGGGTAATAACTGATATATCGGGAAAGGTAGGGGTGTTAGACAGGGGAATAAAAACAGATGTCGTAATGAGACAGATGTGGCAGGTGCGTTAATGGAAAGGTGAACAGACGAGGCTACTTAAGGGGACTAAAGGATGAGAGGATTACGGCACACGTAGTCAGGATTGGGTCTTTATTGGGTGTGCTGGTGAGACTCAGGGATAAAGGGAGCGTGTTGGTATGAGTGAGGCACTGAGGGGCTGGTGGTACTGGTGGCACTGTTTATGTCCTCGTGACTTCCAGGTGTCGATGGCTGGTGATGGTGAAGAGTGCTGGTGAGTTACACTGTGATTTTTCTTTAAATTTTTTTTTTTATGTATATATTTTTATTGCTTCGTGTTTTAGAATTTTGCTAGTATTTATAATGGTAACGATAGAAATATAGTGAAGTAAAACATCACGTGTAGTCTACGGGTAGCACAATGAATAGGTAAATAAGCTTCCAGGGATAACTGTAGATGAATGCGATGGACTAGTAATCATGTTGTTAATGCCGAGTCATTAATGAATATTAAAAAAAAAATTAGACATGTTCATAAATGAGGATGATAGGTGGAGATAAGGTGGCAAGTTTCATGCAGGGTGTTACGCCATCACTCCTCCAGCAAGGCAGGAGGCGAGGGTGGACTGTAAATGGCGCACAGACACAAAACTGAATGAACTCTATCTCTAGTTCGACATCCTCTCCAATCCTTGTTATTTTAGTAAGACTTTCAGGAGATAAGACGACTAACGTGATTTTTAGTATTGTTGAATGTATAAAGAACACTTACACCTAATTCTGAACCTAATACAGGAGTGAAGCACGATCACCATTATTCGTGATTACGCAGTCACGCCTAAATTCGATATCACTAAGGCTCCATAAATTCAACTTTGTTAAAATATATTTCAGCCAATATCTATAATCCAGTCAGAATACGTACATAATATAATATCCTAAATAGCTAAAAAAAAAAAAAAAAAAAAAAATTGCCAGACACTAACTACACTTGAGCAAACAGCATACAACACCTGTGAGGAAGTCCCGTCCTCGGTGTGTGGAGCACGACCCACATCACCATTTTCCACCAGTCCCGATCTGTTTCTGCCAGCCATCACCGTCAAGTGAACGAAGTAGACATCAGAGTTACCAATTCCCAAATTAAAACCACAAAATTAATTCCACAACGGCATTCCCTATTTCACACACAGCTATCGCTACACACACACAATTGATTGTTACGTCTCTGTAAGGGCAGTTACCTGGTACACCCACAATTATAATTATAGTAACAATAAGTCATAAAGTAGTTCCCTATCACACAGACGGCCGTAGTACCGTCATCGATGTTTCCCTAATCTTGCAGGTTTGCCAGATCAAAACCTTCCGTGAAACACTCTTATTTGGTAACACTGCAATCTAGAGCTTTCGGTTAACGGAATTCCGCGTCCCTAACATTTTCTTTATGCGGGAATCTAAGCCTTTCCTTATTAACATGGACATCATAGTAAATTCTATGATGTTGTTATTGATTTATTTGAATGCATAAACACATAAGTAAACACATGATTAGCCGAATCCTTTGTTGTGGTACCGGAGTAGTCGTATGTGTGCCCTCTGCACGCATGCGCGAGTTTTGAAGGGATGAAGGTCTCCACACTCCTTGTAAGACCCTTTCATTGAAGATGAGAGAGTGGCTCTCCTCTCTCTCATTAAAGGGAGGCAAGGACCTTGCCTGGCACACTGAACAACGCAATAGCACGGTAGTTGTTGCAGTCTTGGCGGTCCCCTTTCCCTTTCCAGATAGGGACGACCAGCCCCCTCTTCCACTCAGGAGAAATGGTACCGGACTGCCATACGGCAATCAAGACCGCATGCAACCCGTGGATCATGGCAATAGGCGAAAAAGCATGCGAAATATACCAAAGCTTCCTACACAGCACAGGAGAATAATATTCATTTACTTCTTACCTCATGTACGAAATAAGAACGACTGAAGGCGAGTTGATGAGGAGGTGGACCAGGCATCAGCTGACGACATTGTTGGAACACGCGGTGGTGCCGCTTCTTCCGTGTGAAGAGCGTATAGCTTGAGATACTGAATATTTCGCGGTTCTTCTACTTCCACTTATAAATAAGCAAAATGTACCTCTCACTCTAATCACATAATTCTTGCTCTTACGTTTTCTTTAACAACATACTTTACGCTGTAAATAAACGTGATACCCTTTAGGAAAACCATCTTATTTCTTCACTTCTACACTAAAGTCTTGTAAACATAGTTGTATCTTTAAATATTTCCTCATATACGGGTGGAGAGGGACTGAAATTCACGTATTATACGCCAATGAAAATATACTAGCAATTCATTATGCATAAATGACGATATAATCCCTATTTATGTCCATGCACGCTTCACAAATTTCGTGGCGTAGATAAAACATCCGCAGGTGTTGAGCGTAAAGGTAACGGCGGAGTTTGGCCACGATGCTGAAGAGAGTGTAAAGGACGGATCGAATAATTGATTGGTTTAATTTCAGGCGCTGCAACAACGAGTTTATATGACGATGACTGACTTATTTTAGGCGGTGCAGCATCGAAGTCACTACGCAGATTAGGAAACACAATCTCAGTCAGGTCTCAGTGAAAACAGTGGACAGAAGTGTTGAAGTGAATTAAAAACAAAAATCAAATGGAAAATCGGAAAATGGAAGACGTGAATGAATTTAAGAATAAATCAATCTTGCCAGTATATATTTAACATTTCCAGGGAAACCGTTCACTGACGCCATTGTAAGGAAGCACAGGATCATGAAGAGAACAAATCAGTGCACAAACAATAACTTTGCTGAATGAAAAAGACAAATACTGTAAAATTCAATTCACAAAGCAGATGAAATTGCGGAGACGAAGTGAAATGAAAAGACTAAAGGATGGGATTGACACATGCATCAAAAACAATAAACGGTTTTGAGGGAGAGGCGAGAAAACTGCATAGTGGCACAGGGAGCTCCGGGACACTGCTGAGAGAACATGCAAAGAAAGCAATAAATATATTATGAGCTGAGGCTTTCGGGGAAGATGGAATTGTAGTGGAGGTGTTAAAAGCACTGGAAGAATTAGATTTGCTGAGAACCGCGTGGATGGCCTATTGCTTGTATGACAGGGAAGGGTTGTTGTTTGAGTCAATGCAGGGTGCGTGTTCTTGGCAATGTTCCAACAAGCCATGCACACTGGAATGCAATAAGGATGCAGACATTTCTATTAAGAACCATGTTTTCAGATTTACCGAAAGATAGAAGAAAGACTGAAAGAAACACTGGAGAGAGAGAGAGAGAGAGAGAGAGAGAGAGAGAGAGAGAGAGAGAGAGAGAGAGAGAGAGAGAGAGAGAGAGAGAGAGAGAGAGAGAGAGAGAGAGATTAACGAATAGATTACGGAAAGAAATTACATAAAGTAATAATCTTGTTGACAGGAAAAACTGAGATGATACAAAACAGATATTCGTGTTTTGGTCAAGCTAATGTTACCACAGAGCATGAAATTTATAAAGCCGCTAAGGGAGGAGGCAGTGGCATGGTAAAAGCCAGAATAAAACTACAAAACATTTACTGATGAAATAAAATTTTGTGGCAAAGAAATATGAAGTGAGGGGAGCATAAGCAGTCCCTCTTATTTGTTTCCTAGTACGGCCAGATTGTAATGATGCTTACGTGTAGTTAAAAATAGAATAGTGAATGCAGAAAAGTGTATGAAAGTGTGTTGATGATCTATTTCCTATACTGGGTTTGAAAAAAAAAAAAAAAAAAGCTGAATAAAACTATAAAGACGCGTGAATCTAACGAAAACAAGGTGATGCAAAACTCCCAATGCTTGATCGCTAGAGGAGTTTGGAATACATAAACACAAAACCAAGGAGAACGAGACGTGAGATCCAGTTCTAATAATTTCCGCTTGCAATATTATGTGAAGAACTGAAAGACCGACCGAACATCCATTTGGCAGTAAAGATTCTTCAGAAAAAAAAAAAAAAAACTGAAAACATCCTATACAGAAAAGGGAAAAATTTGCAAAGGTGTACGTATGTGGTTGGTTACAATGAAGGAAGGCCATGGGAGGAATCCAGAGGCAGCAGAAATATGGATGTGGAGGAAAGCTCTAAGTTTTATGGGGTGAAAGATTTACAGTGATTCTTTATTCAAGACACTGGGGGACATGCTACAGAGAGAAAAGAAAAAAAAAAGAGATAAGAGATTCAGTGACGTGGAAAGTGAGAAAACAAGGACTTTATTTCTGACAAAAGGAACAGCAGTAAGAACAGGTGGAAGGCATTCGAGTGTAAGAAGTGCCTGTATGTAATGGAAAATATAACTGACGGGAAGTGAGAAGTGACTTGAGGTGAGGGAGGACTGGTAATATTAGGTGAGGTGAGGTTAGGTGAGGTAAGGTTAGGTAAGGTAAGGTAAGGTGAGATAGATAAGGTACAATAAGATAAGATAAGGTACTCTAAGGTAAGATAAGGTAAAGAAAGGTACTTAAAGCAAGGTAAGGTAATAGATGAGCTAGGCCAAAGTAAGATAGATAAAATACAGTAAGGTAAGGTTAGATGTGTGTGTGTGTGTGTGTGTGTGCGTGTGTGTGTGTGTGTGTGTGTGTGTGTGTGTTCGCACCTGTGCATGCTTGCCCGAGTGTTTAATTCAGCAGCGAGTGACGATGGCTGCCTGCACAACAACAAACTCTGCGGGAGCAAGTAAGAGGAACTCCACTCTATTTGTTCTCACTATTTACGAGCAGCGTGTGTTGGGCAACTTATCCAGTGCTTCAAAACAGGGAATTTACCAGCAGCGAGCCAGCCAGTCCATTTACTCGAGGTAATAGCTGGTGGAAAGAGTAATGGCATGAAAAGAAAAACTAAACCACGGATGGCAGGTTTTCACAGTGAACTGCAATGATGTAGCAGATGGAAATGAAAGAAAGGCTTACTGGAGACGGTAGTGTAGTGTTAGCAAAGGCAAATTCAGTACGGAGCAATGTTATTTCTCAGTCAGTATCAATATTTAGTAAGATCTACCGGTCTCTCTCTCTCTCTCTCTCTCTCTCTCTGAAAATAACTTAACACCGGCATCATAGCTGAAAACTTGGCTAAACTCTGATCGGAAACCTTGCATTAATGGCGCTACAAAACATTTAAACGCAAGAGAAGTCTGAACTATTCCGTGTCAGCTGGAAATACCGAGGAACAAAAATGCAAGCGACGCCACAAGACAAGGATACACACACTTGTGCAACATCCGAAGGCAGATAATCTACAATCCACCCACGCAACCACCCAACGCAATCTACCCATGGCAACATTAAAAATTACAAAATGAACCTCCTTGTTTTCACCCAAAACTTGCAAGCAAAAAAACTACATAAACATGTTTCAATACTTGTTTACTATATCATGCACGACAAGATTCTTCAGGGTTGGTTTGTACAGTATTTCCTGCAATTACTACTAAGCCAATCAAGAAGATATGCGTACATGACATTAGCACACAGAAACATCTTGCCCGGTACGTGATAACGTCCAAGACATCGTCACTTGCAAGAACAATTAAGTGTTAGTTTGTGCGCAGCCGGAAATTAACGCGTGAGTCTGAACACATCACAATGGGAGACTAACAATGAAAACCGCCGCCTCATCAGCAGCGGACGCTCATTAACCAGCACACAAGCCAGACGAAGGAAGAAAACAACTGTAGTTCCCCGTAAACATCCATAACTATTCTCTGGGGACACTCACCATCGCTAAGACTAACCACAAGTAGATACAACTTGCATAACTAATCTCACCGATGCCACACACTTCCTCGTCTCAGATCCCCAAACATATTCAGCTTTGTCACCTTCCCTCGCCGGGCTTGGATTGCTCGATTGCTCCGCCACAGCGGAGAGTGAACCGCCAGCCCATCTGGAAGCCACAAAGAAAGCACCGACCTTGTACCTCGACAGCCCCGCCTTGATAATAATGTGTGGAGTAGGGCCTCCCAGCCTCAATCAGACTGCAGGGATTTCGTGGGGCTTTCCTCTCCTGCCGCGAAAAGAAATGTCCAAGATACATGATTTCATCTGCCCCTGCTAGTCTCTGATACGCCAATCGAGGTGGTTTGTGCCGCTCTCTCTCTCTCTCTCTCTCTCTCTCTCTCTCTCTCTCTCTCTCTCTCTCTCTCTCTCTCTCTCTCTACATCCCAACACACACGCAATAGTATAATTCAACAAAATATACAGCATAATAATATATATATAACTTCAGTACTACAAGTGTCAACATAAACATAGAATACGATCGCAAATACCATTTTTCATTTAAATTGTTGCACTCGAAGCGAGAAAACCAGCACTATATTTTCACTTGACAAGGACTGAACGCCAAGTCCACAGGGAAAGGAAAAAATTAAGCCAATGAAAACATGATTTAACATGAATAAAACATGAACACGCCAAGAATGCGGAACACTAACAGACACTGAGCTACGCGCGAGATGACAAGAATAAGGACAAACATTCCTCTCCCCCCCACTCTCTCTCTCTCTCTCTCTCTCTCTCTCTCTCTCTCTCTCTCTCTCTGTGTGTGCGTGTGTATGTGCATCAGTCATATCATCATCGCTATTTCCCTCGCCGTTATCATCATCGTCTGCACACACACGCCTCGCTGATGAACACTGATGAGACACGTGTCATTTTCGAGATGAATTATCTCCGAACTTCTAGAGGCAGATCGCATGACTGGGACGGGGGCGTCTGCTTGCTCCTGTCTGCTGACGTGCTGATGGGTACCGGAAGTTAATAAATGGAAACATAGTAATGTCCCGCATCGCCGTGCAACACGTTACCACTGAAGGTGCTGCCTGCAGGAGTGTTGCATAGGTCTGAGTCAAAAAGGTGATGTGAAGGCGATCGATTTTTTCACGGTATACTGCCGGTCTGCGCCGTCACGTACCTGCTGGAAAACATGTTTTCATGCAAGCACTGCTTCCTTTAGCCACCGCCAGGCTCATGAAGGAAGGCCAATAAATAACGGCAGCCAAAATATTGCCGAAGTTAGTGAGGCGTTCCCGCGTTAGGGTTATAACCCTGCAGGACCGAACCCTAATGGTTCTGTTCCAATACCGGCCTGAATGAAGATTCCCATAGTTTCAGCCTGTGCCTGCATATGAGCCTGATTAACGTCGTACTTTGTGTTACGTTTACATCTTTTATTTTATTAGTGCGAAGCTGAATGAAAACCAATGAACCGGCAGCACTGGCCACGGTTTGGTCCACGCCAGCCAGGCAGCCGACCCGGTGGCACAGGGGCCATCCCGGGCACGAGGGTCATTTGGTGCAGTTACTCCTTGCAATTATTTTCCATTGGAATGCTTACATCTGCCTTCATTTGAGTAAGACCTATTTTTCCGTGTATGACTTTTCAGCCTGCTTTTTCTTCCAGTGAGTCTGGAAATAAATGCGAGCAGAATCCATGTTAATTACTGACGTACAAAGCAAGGTTCAAAGCGCGTTCATGCTTTTCAACACTAAGGTGCTAAGTCAGAGGCAAGGCATCCAGACGCAGTTTGGCACGAGCTGAACACTATCACTGAAAAATATAGATGATCAGCAGGACCTCTTTTGCGTTCTATTCTGTTATGAATGCTCAATTATATCTAACTGGAAGAGTATATGTGCCGAAAGTATAATAGTAATTTAGGCAAACACACACACACACACACACACACACACACACACCTTGGCACCAAACTAACCAGCTATCTTCTCCTGCAGTGCTCGTCGAAAACACACAAGTCAGCTTCTTGTTCCAGTTGGGGCATACATTTCTTTTATGAAGTGTCGTCGTCTCGCGCACCAACTCCATTTGTTGCTGAAGTTATGGCATGTATTCCTTCCATTAACTGGCATCTGGAGCAGGAAGTAGCGACGCGTGGCTCCCCTGTCTTCAAGATTCATTGTTTTGTTACCAGGAGTACAAAACGGTGCAGAATTCTCGTGAAGCTCAGGAGTAATTTCATTCATTTATACTTATGGTGATGTTTTTTTTTAAGCTGGTTTCATGTTTTGCCACTTAAGATATTTTGTGTTACTTTTTGAGTCGGTTCATGTATCAACACCATAAGAGAAAATAGTTTATAATGAAACGAATACCTACCTAAATACATGGAACAGTAAGAGAATTTGTAGAAGAAAAATTAAAACGAAAGAAAGAAGCAGCTGGACACATACGGTGGCTGGTGGACGGACGAAATCAATAATAATGAAGCAGGCTGACACCCGAGGACCGAGATCTATGCCTGATAAACCTCGCCACCATTCCACACTGGGGAAATAATAATGGAATATTCATGTGGGGGGAAAAAATTACAAAGGTCAAGGCCACACAAAATGTCGAGGGATGATATAAATCTGACACTTTTTCATTTATTATTATTATTATTTTTTCATTATTATTATTTTTTTTTACTAACAGCCACTGCTGCCTGGCGCTCAGGTCGTGGCGAGGGATGCATCACAACAACATGAGCCGCAGCAGCAACAACAATGATAATCACAATAACAATGACAATAACAATAAAAATAACAATGAAAATATGACAACCACAGTAGCAACAACAACAACAACAACAACCACAACCACAACAACAACAATCATCATCACCACTACTACTACTGTCTGCAAATATTATAACAAAACCTTGACTTTTCTCTGACCTGCGGCGCGATCTTAAAAAGAACGAAAAACAAAGCAAGAGACGGAGGTAAAGAAAACAATTCTTTCCTGTTTTTTTTCTGCTTGGGAATAATTTATATATATTCTCGCGGTACGCATTCCCACTTTTTTTTCTCTTCCACTCAGGAAATGTGTTCTGGTTTGTATATCTCTCTTTAAATCTACACATTTGTCTCTCTATCTATCTGTCTATCTATCTGTACTCGTAAGTTGCTGTGGTTGCTGTTGATATTGTTCTTGTAGAGAAATATTAGTTATAGCAGCAGTAGTAATAGTAGTTGTTGTAGTAGCAGCAGTAGTAGTTGGAGCATCAATAGTAGTTGTAGCAATAGTAGTTGCAGTACGAAGTTGCAGTAGTGATGGTAATAGTGCTGAGTGCTGATAAGAACATATTTATAATGGTGACAATAATGAATATATAACAATAATTTTCAAGAAGGCTACAGGGAGAACAGCAGATCGGGGAGGCAAAGGCGTAGTGGCGGAAATGGGAATCATGATGCAGTTCTCTTTGAAATCCACCTGAATTTTTACGCATCCGAGTGATGGAAGTCCTTCGCAGAACCAAAGCGTGAGTCAGAAAAAGGTGACCTCGCTGCTTCTTTGTAGCTGATGACTAGAAAAGGTCAAACGGCGAAGCTGAAGGGAATACAGAATGAATCTATTTTTATCACACGTCTGGGATTGGAACCGTGTTTTAATCCCCATAGGATGCAGCTGTACTTCCAGAATATTCTACCGGCCCTCTGCGTTTTGGTACCGCCACATTCAAGGCGTGGTGAAGTTGAGAGATGATCCACGTCTATACAATAAGCAAATCCTGATCGCCTTTGTCTCGTCACGGACCGCCACCGTTAACCAGCTACAAGCAAAGCAAGCAGGAGACGAAGAGTCCGAACTTTATCTGCACGCCAGCTGCTTTTTGATGAGCGTCATTATCGCCGCCTCAACGCGACCCAGAATGAGCCAATTACTAATTTATTAATGAAGCTTTTTATCTACTTATTGATTCTTTATAGTTAATTGCTTCTTCACGTACCTCACAGGTCCTCGGCGCGGTACTGGCGGCGTAACGAGCTGGTGAGTTAATTGTAATTCAAATATTAACGACACGAGCACCTCCTTATTACCCTGGAGTAGCCTCAATCTTCCCATAATGTAGTGCAGCCCAACATACTGCGAAAATTCTCAAAAGCAGCCTTGATATCGACATCTTCCTAACTTACAGCGGCAGTTCTCTTCCACACTCACTAGTATGGCATGTCTGTATGCTTATCTCTTCCACATTTATAGAAAATAAACTCAGTGTCAGTAATTTATCAGTAATGAAGTTTTAAGTTAAGAAAGCCACGTGTCTTCCTTTGCTCTGAATGGTGAAGCATGCGATGGGGCGTCAGTCCTGGCTCCAACCAAATGCAAATACAAGGTTGGCAAACACTCCGATTCAGTACTCCATTATTGCTCGTATGTAAGCCATCGGGAATGCCAAGACACCTCAGAGAGCAAGTTAGCAAACTGTCTTGATTCTTCTGCTTCTTTTTGGAAGTGACTGTGAGCGGATAATGCCTGTGACGTGTGTATTTCATATGTAATGAATGAATAAAACTACGACATCCCTAATTGACTCTCGCATGCCCCGCTAAAAATAGAGAAAGAAATAGATGAATAAAGATGAAGCTTCCATTAAGTGTCACCTCGTGTCTAGACTCACGTTCATGATATTTCTGCCACGAACTATATAAACAGACTCGCCTAAAATTCCTTGTTGAGTAAAAACGTCAAATTCCAACATATATTATACGATTTCCGGCATTCACTACGCATGTAAAACTCGAAATTTTATCCCGCTGTTAATCCACTTATAAGCTGCAGACCTTGCTAACAATAATTCAACAAAGGCTGGTTTCAAGTTCCTCTCGCTAAATCTACGCTGTTGTGTAGTTATAATCGCCAGCAGTCATCGTTTTTACTTATGTTTCCTTGCTGATCATTTACTTACTATTTTTTTTTTCCGTGTAAGCGTCACGGGAGGGAAATTTAATGAAGCACACTAGATACATTTGTCCATAAAAATCTCTGCCGTGGTGATGCCAAACTGCGGAAACCTTTTGTGTGGAATTAGTGGAGTGCAGAAACGCTGGATGAATCAGTAATATTCGTACTTAACGGTCTTCAACATATGCATACACTCCCCATGAATCTTTTCCATCTTATCTACCTTGAGTGGAAAAGTAACACTGACCTCTGCATTACGAAACAATTGCTACGGGAATCAAAGGGAATCAACGAGCAAATTTATACAACACACCAACAGGAAGGAGGAAGACACGCGATTATCTCTTCCCTCCCACTCCTCACTGTATAATTGCGGCCATAGTGTGCAAGTGATTCCAGTGAAGATCCCAGCATCGAAATGTCCCGTGAAGTGTCAGCGTAAATATAAAGCGTGTTGGTGGCTTTATAAAGGATGCCTCACCACTTCCCGGAAGCGAGTGATGTGGAGCACTGAGGAGTTTTACAATAAAAAATGAGCTCTGTTGGAGAAAATGCAGGAAGAGGAATGATTGAAAGTTTTGCTAAGACTCTACCGGCAATGTGTTTGATGTTCCGTTTTCTTTTTTTTTTTTTCTTTCTCAGCAGGCAGTATTGATATGTCACGTCATTAAAATGGCACTCAAGTAATACGTTTTCTATTTGCTTATTGTTCGTGTAGTTTACTGTGCGCGTTATCATAAACCTTTTTCTTCGTTTCTTTTTTCAATCGTGTCACAATCTTGAAATACTGTTAAAAAAAGTGAATATTTCCTGTTTGCTTATGATTTGCACATGCGAGTCACAGCACGCAATACTGTAAATGTTTTCTTTTTCTTCTCTGGTACGTACCAAAAACAACCAAAACAACATGAAAAAGCGTGTATTTGGTATTTACTTACAATTTGCGCAGTACCAATTACTCTGTCCGTAGATGTCGCCAAACATTTCCTCTCTTGCAAGGGTGTGTCGCTGCTACGCTCAATTACTGGATCCATAAAACTTATACCAGAAAATATACTGACGAACGAGTTGACAGAGTAAATATATTCAGTTTCATTGCCCCACCATCTCCATCTCCACCGTTTATTTATCCATGTCTGCCCTATCAGAGTCATCATATATACCTAACCATCAGGTTTATTTATTAAGAGGCAGCAGACAATACAGTGATAGTCGCTGAAGGGGTCTTGATTTACATGGTATACATATTTACATATATATATGGTATATGTATTTACATGGCAGCAGCTTCACCGCTTTTACAGTGTGGACATGATTGAACTGCATACGATATACTTTTTTGGCAGAAGCTGCACCATTTACATAGCTTCACCACTTTCATAGTGTGGACATGATTGAACTGCATACGATATACATCTTTGGTAGGAGCTTCGCCACAGAATAACAAACACCTACTGGGGGATCGAACATGGGACCTTCCGCCTCCCAGTCAGGAGCGCTACCCGTTACGCCACGATGGCGTGTAATATACACGCTATGATAATGAAACGGTAATCTAATTCCTAGAATTCAGTATCGAATGCATTGACATATTTTGGCTCCTACATTATGTGTGTGGATATATTGCCCTTACTTGTGGCAGCGTATGTTGGTTGGTCTTCGTTTGGCTGCTCTGAGGGGATTCACTGGTGCCTCTCATATTTCTTGCCTAAGAATTAGTTCAGTCTTCAACGTCGCTCTCGTTAAATATTCATATAAGGATATGTCTACGTACTATAATCTTAAATATTTGAAGCGGATGACGTATATTCTTAATAAATTCGCCTACTGTCTTATCTCATTATATTTTCATACAGAGGCTTAAAATTCAGATTCACGTTAATAGATGAACACTGTAACCCACAAATTCGGCCTGGGATGGATGATGCTTTATTTTTATTACAGCTAAGTCCTGTATTTTAAGTCCTGTATTTTAGAGGCTCAATGAGGTTACAGCATATTACAGACTACCCTAGTGTGTCTCGTGCCTCGGAACCTTCTGTGTGGCTACGAAACTTAAATCAATCGTAAATAAATAAGTAAATCAATAAATAAATACATGCATAAATAAATAAAAGGTGTAGTGTGAGAAATTATTGAAACGAGAAGGATGAAAAAACATGGAATTTTCAAATGTAAATCTCCTCACATTCCTCTTGCTAACTGGCAGTATTTCTTCAACAAAAGCACTTAACTGTAATTTGTCTTACTTCTCTATACAAGTTTTCGGAATTCTAGTATATTTTTTAAACACTTCCGCAATACTTATTCCGCAATTAAAGAGCTATACTTTCTCACCTTCATATTCATTTCCTTTCAGCTTGCATAATCGAAAAAAAAATCTTTATAGGTCACACAAATACATTGAAACAAATCCATCCTATTACAATATATATATATATATATATATATATATATATATATATATATATATATATATATATATATATATATATATATATATATATATATATATATATATATATATATATATATATATCAAAAACTGTAGTTGTGGCCGATGTCTACATGAGTGCACTTCCAGCGTCAGAGCAGCGCTATTCCTCGCCGTGGTTCAATCACGATTCAAGTGAAGTAAGCCTCTCGAGGGAAATTTGTCTCAGATGGCGAAGCTGCACTAAATCTTTACGCGGGGGTCAGACAACGTGCGTAAACTACCCGCTTGAACCCCCGATATTGGCTTTCCCTCGTCGAGTGACACACACACACACACACACACACACACACACACACACACACACACTGAGTATCAGGTGTGGTGTGCTGTTCATCATTACTAACAAAAAAAAAAAAAAAAACTATAAATGGGTGTGTGTGTGTGTGTGTGTGTGTGTGTGTGTGTGTGTGTGTGTGTGTGTGTGTGTGTGTGTGTGTGTGTGTGTGTGTGTGTGTGTGTGTGTGGTTAATGATGGTCGTGAATTCATAATTCATAATGGTCATGAATTCTGGTCGCACTGAGGGAGACACATTCACTGAGCAGGGATACACACACACACACACACACACACACACACACACACACACACACAGATAGATAGATAGATAGATAGATTTATTGACCACAACAAGTGATTACAATTACAACAGGACTCAGAGGATATGGTCCATAAAAATACTTTCTTTAAAAATCTATAAATGACTTAAAACGCAACACACAAAACGCCCATTTATACAAACAAAAGCATAAAACGCCTATAGCAGATCAAATTATCTTATACACATGAATTCCATAACATAATTCCATAACTCATGACAAAATTATGACACTCATGACACACCATAAAGCACATGGTACACCTAAAACATACTACACAACACATAAAACATTTAGAATATGAAAAAAAAACCGGACGAAATACATCACATATGAAACGTATAAAATACATAGAACAGAATAAGTAGAACACATACCGAAAACGTAAAACACATAAAATATATTAAACAAAATAGAAACATACATGAACCATGCATTTTTCTTTCATTACTTTAATCAACTCGTTCACAAATATGATAAATAGGAAACATGAGGTAGAGGAACCATACAACATAAAACACAAAAACCAATAAAACACATCAAATACACACAAAGTACATTAGATAAATCAAACTAAAAACAACCATAAATGAACTATAATACATAAAGCTACTAAGACAAATAAAACACTTCAAACACACTTAAAAGTACATCACACATGAGGTAAAATACAACAATATAATATACTCATACTCGTAGTTACTTAAATATTTCTAAAATTTCATGGATTACTGCACATGCCTCATGATTGGAGATGTTATCATTAAATAGATCTTCTAATCTGGTGATATCATACATCTGACGAATATTTTCTGTGAGTGGACAAGCTTCAACTACATGTCTTTCAGTCTGCACTTGACCGCAGGAACACAAACGCTCCTCAACAGGGAGGCGGCCACGGCCCCTCCTGTTCCAGCGACCGGTCTCCACTGCCAAGCTGTGTCCACATATACGGAAGCATGTGAAGGATATGCGCTGGAATTCATTGATTACATGTTTCGTCTTATAGATATCATGTAGTGTAAAATGCGGGTTGATTTCTTTATATACAAGGCACCGTGATGAGTTTGAGGCAGTTATAGCACTGTGTACCTTTTCAATTAACGAAGTCATGCTGGGAACTTCATTTTCCAATAATTCTTTAATGAATTTGCCTGTGCGAGTGTTTGCTTGTGTTGTACTTGTAATTGCGAATGACAGTGGATCATCAGGCATAGTGGATCTTTCAGACCACATTTCATGGAAAAACTTATGTTGTTTATATCTGATAAAATCTGGAAGCGATGGGTAGCCAGCCTCGGCATAGCATACTTGATTTGATGTCGTCCTTCTCACTCCTAATAGTTGCTTTAGTGACCAGTTGTATAATTTAATAACGGGCTTAATATCGGCACACACCCAGGATTCGCATCCATACATGAGCGACGACATCAATGCGGCATCAAATACCCGCCGCTTGACAATGAAAGGCACATCGTTGTTCTTTGTAAGAAAAGACACATATTTTAGGACATGACACAACTTATTTTTAGCATGGACACTAACAGACGAGGACACCGAGCCGTCACTAGTAAAGGGTGACCCCAGGTAAACATAACTAGTACAGTGTTCCATCACTAGTCCCTCCACACGGATCGGCTCCGCGTCCCCGTCCTCACCGTTAATTACAAAAAACTTAGTCTTGCTGTTATTTACAACCATGCCATATTCCTGACAGAACTGTTGGAGAATCTCAACCTTTTTAATCATAGTGTGTCTAGCCGTTGACAGTATCACAGTATCATCCATGAGTACCAATATATGTAACCATTCTAAAAATCTCTCAGGGTTGCATTTTTCTTTCATTACTTTAATCAATTCGTTCACAAATATGATAAATAGGAAACATGAGGTAGAGGAACCCTGCCTGACACCCAGTGTTGCCGTGACAACTGCTGAACCCACAATACTTTCGGTTACCCGGTACATGGATACTAGCGCCGCTAACATTACCATACCGCAACCCAACCTCTTTAATACAGAGAACAACTTTTGTCGTGGTACCATGTCATACGCTTTTGAGAAATCAACAAAGCCTACAAACAATTTAATTTTCTTCCTCT
>NW_026973699.1:232500-237500 GCF_035594125.1 Scylla paramamosain
CTCGGAGCGGGTTTGACTTAAGATGTCACGTATCCTTCCTTTGTTTAGGTCTCCTCCTCCTCCGCTTCTCTCTCTCTCTCTCTCTCTCTCTCTCTCTCTCTCTCTCTCTCTCTCTCTCTCTCTCTCTCTCTGTATTTATGTATTTAATTGTGTGTCAATTGTCTTTCTGTATACCTACCACACTCACATTGGCAAAGAAAGAGAGAGAGAGAGAGAGAGAGAGAGAGAGAGAGAGAGAGAGAGAGAGAGGGGGGGGTTATTTTCAAGCGCCGATCATCAATTTTTCTCAATCCCTTCCCGTCTGTGGAGTGTCTTGGCAGAGGTGACCTGGGCGCGGCTGAGTTGTGTTGCGGTGTGCTGGCCAGGTGAACCCGTTTTGATGACGCCTCGCACCGCTCACCTGGCAAAAGTGTTATGTCTCCCTCTATGTCTGTCTGTGTCTTTGTACGTGCCTGTACGTTGTTTTCCTTCTGTCTTTTTTTTTTTTTTTTTTTTTTTGCTTTGTTTTGTTTTGTTGTTCTTGTTGTCATTGTCGTTGTTGTGGTTGATCTTCTTCTTCTTCTTCTTCTTCTTCTTCTTCTTCTTCTTCTTCTTCTCCAAGAGTCTATAATCTCCACTTAACAAGAGAAAAAAAAAATATCTCTTAAATAAATGTTTCTTAAATTAACATATTCTTCCTGGTGTTTAGCTAAATACTTGTGTACAGAGGAGGAGGGAGGCAGGGAAAATGTTGCCCAGCCCCGCCAAGCCCCGCCCCGTCCCGCCCCGTCCCGCCGCGGCTACGGTACCAATCCCCTTCTCTCACCATCAATATTTAGCGTAATTTCCAGGGTTTTCCAGGTATTTTCAGGTGTTTCTAGACTCGGGTATATAGCAGGAGGTGAAGGAAGAGGATGTGAAGCGGAGAGGAGGAGTATGAAGAGGAGGGGAGAGGAGAAAAGGGTGCTGGGGAGACGAGGGGAAAAAAGAACACTTCGGCCCAAAGTCGACATTGTTTTCTTTTTTTTTTCTTTTTAGTAGAGTTAGCATTGTTTTGATATTGAATTTATTAATACAAAAATATAGCATGTTAAAATGTACAAGGTCTGCTGTAGCTGTGTTTTTGTTTGTGGGTAAAATACATTTTCGGCATCGTATTGATTTTAACTTTTTTGTTGTTAGATCGCCTAGGATTGTTTTAGTATTTGATTTAACACTTAAAAAATATAAGAAACGTGTCCCGAGTAATAACATCCAGTACAGTATGTTTAATTTTAAAATACGTCCAACGCCGAATATGAAAACTTAATTTCTTTATTCGGAGAGGAATTTGTTTTCTTTATTTAGCTGAAAAGTAAAAAAAAAAATGTATTCAGGATATTTAATATAATCTAGTCAGGCTGTGTTTTCTTTCACAATATTATGAGTTTTTGTGGAGCCGTTCGTAAAAATTACACATCGTTTATCGGAGATTTCGTTATTATTACTGGGTTCGGAAATCTTCTTATATTTTGAGTATTACTTAAAATATGAGGCGAGTCGGAAAATATTGTGCATTCTAGTGAGGGCGTCTTCTTCTTGCGATTTTCAAAATGAATTACGTAACGTAAATATACGGGCCGAGCCGAACACTCTCCCTGCCTCCCTCCCTCTCCGTACATCAATATTTAGCTAAACTTTAGAGTGCTTCCAGACTTAGACGAGAAGGAGAAAGAATTAACCTCACAAATATTTACATAACCCCGAAATGCCTCCAATAAACGTGACGTCATCAGAGCCAGACCAAAGCCTTCCCTCCTGGCTGCCCGCGTCTCTTCCTCGACATTTCTCTCAATTTCCAGGGTTTTGCGGACATTTCCAGGCATGTTGCAGTGGTAGTAGTAGTAGCAGTAGGAGGAGGAGGAAATGAGCAATGGAGGAGGTGGAGGAGGAAGAGAAGGAAATGAGGAATAGAGGAGAGAGAGAGAGAGAGAGGTTGGTACGGGCGCCGCATTTTGGTGACCGTCCTGGCCACTTGAAGCAGGATGTACATGCGTGTTGTAAAGGTCCGATCATTTTGTCTCCAGTGCGCATCGTGACAAAATTAAATGTTTAATTGTTACGTTCGTTCACTTGATGAGAGACAAGAAAAAATATTGCCGTGGAAGACTCAATCGGACTCCTCTTCCTCCTCCTCCTCCTCCAGGGAGGAGGAGGAGGAGGAGGGGGGATTAGTGGGAGGAAGAGGGAGGGGGTTAGGGAGGGCTAGAGAGGGAGGAGGGGGAGAAGGTTAGTGGGGGAAGAGAGAGAGAGAGAGAGAGAGAGAGAGAGACCCCACCCACCCACCTACCCACCATCACAACCACCACCACCATCACAACCACCACCACCACCAGCACCACCACCACCACCACCACCACCACCTCCATCACAGACGTAGATGAGGTGGCAATGACTGTTAATGCAAGCTAGTTTGTATGATAAGCACTTGCCTCGCAGCACACCTCGCCCTTACACAGCCCAGCAGACCCTTCATTGGCAGGTCCAAGGGAGGAGGTGGGACAGACAAACTGGCTGAAGTGCTGGACAATTCTGAGTCTGGTGATGCATGGCTGTTGAAGTGAGGGAAGTGAGGAAGCTTGCTCTCTCTCTCTCTCTCTCTCTCTCTCTCTCTCTCTCTCTCTCTCTCTGTGGGTGTCTGGCCTAACGCATTGCTTCCTCTTTCCTCTCGGGTTATCGGAGCAGCTCAATGTAATGTGATATTAACGATAATGTGTCCCTTTTCCCCGCTGCCCATCGAGTACTGTGTGTGTGTGTGTGTGTGTGTGTGTGTGTGTGTTGGGAGGTGATTCTGTGTGTGTGTGTGTGTGTGTGTGTGTGTGTGTGTGTGTGTGTGTGTGTTGGGAGGTGATTCTGTGTGTGTGTGTGTGTGTGTGTGTGTGTGTGTGTGTGGAGGGAAAGAAAGGTAGGGAGGAAAGGAGAGAAGAAAGGATTGAAGAGATGGAAGGAAGGAAGGAAGGAAGGAAGAAAGGAAGGAAGGAAGGAAGGAAGAAGGAAGGAAATGAAAAAAAAGAAATTTGAGGAAGAGAATGCATGAATAAATGAATGAATGGAAGAATGAATTAGAGAATAAATGAACAAACGAACGAACGAGGGAAGGAGAGAAGGAAGAAAAAAAAAAACACAATTCTTTTATTACAATTCTGCCATGTCTAACAACAACAACAACAACAACAACAACAACAACAACAACAACAACAAAACCGAACGAATAAATCAAAACTTGTAGAAAATTAACAGATTCTTCCCTATACCCCCCCAAGTCTTCTTCCTGCACCCCCCTTACCCTCAAATCCCCCTCCCCCCTTCCCTTCAGCCACACCTGTAATTTACCTGTCCTTGTACAAATTGATTAAGTTATTGTAATTCAGTCTCGTTTTGCATATCTATTCTCTCTCTCTCTCTCTCTCTCTCTCTCTCTCTCTCTCTCTCTCTCTCTCTCTCTCTCTCTCTTATGTAAATCGTTCTTTTCTTCTTTATTTGCTTTTTCTTCCGTTTATCCATGTGTTGTTATTATTTATTCTCGTTTCCTTCTATTCCACGTTTTCTATAAGTTATTTTGGGGGGTAACTATTTCCTGCCTATTTTCGTGTCTGTGTCTGTCTGTCTGTCTGTATGTATGTATGTATGGCTGTATATATCTTCTATGGTTATCTATATGGTTGGAAATTGTAATTTTTTCCTCTTTTTATTTTCCCTATTCATGTTTATTTATTGGTCAGGAAAATTTTGGGGGATAAGTTTGAAAAATTTTGTATATATTCTTTTCTTCTCCTTTATTTTCTTTTGTTTGTTGCTTTTTTATTTTTTTATATTCGTATTATCACTGTCTGTAAGTTTCCTTTATCGCTTTCCTTGGTGTTTGTAATAATAGTAATAATAATAGACTAGTTTAGGCTAGGCTAGGTTAGGCTACGTTAGGTGAAGCTACGTTAGGTAAGGTTAGGTTGGGTTAACTTTAGTAAATATATGTCAGGTTTATGTAAGAGAGAACTAAGGAAAACAGAGAGAGAGAGAGAGAGAGAGAGAGAGAGAGAGAGAGAGAGAGAGAGAGAGAGAGAGATCCATTACCCATTACCCTGATAGATTCTCTCTCTCTCTCTCTCTCTCTCTCTCTCTCTCTCGTATATATGTTTTATTTGTCTCTTTACGTCTGTTATTATTATTATTTATTTATTTTGTTTAATTTTTTGGTAAGATTTAAGTGCCATTGATAGTAGTAGTAGTAGTAGTAGCAGTAGTAGTAGTAGTAGTAGTAGTAGTAATAGTAGTAACAACACACACACACACACACACACACACACACACCTCAGAGCCCCTTTAAAAAAAAAAAACACCATTTTCAAGTTGCAAAACTCTCATGGACTTCGGCGCGTAAAGAAGGAAATGGGGTGTTTTAAAGGGGCGGGATAGGTGTGGGCGCGTATGGGAGAGAGAGAGAGAGAGAGAGAGAGAGAGAGAGAGAGAGAGAGAGAGAGAGAGAGAGAGAGAGAGAGAGAGAGAGAGCGAGAGATTTAATGCTTTTATTCACAAAAAAATACAATATAATTTGTGAAAAAGAGTGTTGGTCCCTGATGGACAGTCTTATCAGGATGATGTTTGATTACATAAATAAATTAAAATGTAAAATCACAGCCTTTGTAGGCACTAGTTTTATTTGAGGCACCATTCGTTACTGCACTATCACAAACGTGCTTGTCTCATTTCATTGCACAAAATGTGTGGTATTCCCTTAATGTTTGTGGCAGAATCGCAATAAATTGTTTTGCCAGTTCGGGTAGTGTAGGTGAAGGAGTGGGGCAGTGTTTTCTGAGGTGTGAGGGACGAGCACACTCCCTCAGGTAGTGTTCAAGACTGTGTCCCTCCGACGCACCGCACAGTCGGCATCGTGTCTCCTCCTCCGATGTCGCGAAGCCGAGTTGCCACGGGTAAGGGTATCCGAGACGTATCCTGCATGTCACCACCTCACACAGGCGGCTCGG
>NW_026973699.1:242500-245000 GCF_035594125.1 Scylla paramamosain
GTATGCACTAGTTATATTTGGGGCACCATTCGTTCACCATCGTGCTAGTCTCATTGGATTGCACAAAATGTGTGGTATTCCCTTAATGTTTGTGGCAGAATCGCAATGAAGTGTTTTGCCAGTTCGGGTAGTGTAGGTGAAGGTGTGGGGCAGTGTTTTCTGAGGTGTGAGGGACGAGCACACTCCCTCAGGTGGTGTTCAAGACTGTGTCCCTCCGGCCCACCGCTCACCTTGTTTCTGACCCGGCACTTGCCCTTCAGATGCTGAATCTCAGCTTTGCAGGTGACCATGACGCCAAGATATCGATGGGTGGCCACCCAATCTAAATCGTGGCCCTGCAGTCTCAGCTTGGTAGGCGGAGTGGATAGTAGTGTACCTTTCACCCCGAGCTTGGTGAGGTCACGGAGGATGGTCAGGGGCTGAGCTCTGTCAAAAGCCTTTTCAATGTGGAGGAACACTGCTGTCTTGGCTTGATGATAAGAGAAGTAGTTGGAGAGGCAGTTGGCAGTACTTCTGTGTTTAACAAAACCGTTCACACTAAAATGTAGGCGCCCCGTTTTGTAGGTAAGGCGAGTGAGCAGTATTCTTTCCAGCATTCTGCATATCGTTGAGGTAAGGCTGAGCGGGCGGTACTTGTGTCCCTCACCTGGTTTTGGTATGGGGACAATGTTTGGTGTCTTCCATGCTTCAGGGAGTGTTCCCTGTGATAGGGACATGTTGTACAGGTGTAAGAGTGGCTTCCCCGCAACATTACACACTGCATTCACCATGGAATGCGTTATGCCATCCACCCCGGGTGCTGTGTGTGTCCCGGCTTGTCTTCCTCGCTCCCAGCAGCACCTCCTTCGTTATGGGGCGTCGGTGTGGTGTGGTAGGCGCACGGCCGCAGCGGCACCAGCCTCCCTGGCCGGGTGTAGGTTATTTTTAGCCTCCTTGACGTTTTCAGGCAGACTGTCACTTGCCGCTCGCTCCCGATACTCCCTCATTAACTGAGATGCCTTCCCCGCTGGATCAGGGAGGCGGGGAGGCTTGGTGTGTGTTTGCCTCTGACGCGGTTCACTTGTCTCCACACCTGCGTCATGCTGGCATCATGGTTCAACTTACTCATGTTTTCAAGCCACTTCTCTTCACGAATGGTCTTAATCTGTTCACTGGCATAGGAAGCCCATTCTATCATGTCACGTTTATGGGGTGTGACGTGAGCGGCTGTCTCCATTGTCAGTCCCTCCTCCCCGTGTGTTGGCGTGTTGGCTCTGGTGTCCGCCACAATCTGAGTCAGGAGATCCTTTATGGCCTGTGTTTCGTTCCGGAGGGAATCTTGGTTGGCTTGTTGTGATGCACACACAGCTTTTAGGTCCTGGTTTTCCTTGTATAGTTGTTTTTTCTCGTTGTTTTCCCTCAGTGCCCTGACTTCCTGGCGTAAGGCTTGTATCTCCCTGATGATCGTAGCACTGACATCGCTGGCAGCAGTGGGTGCTTGGCTGGCTGTCGATCTCTCCGTAGCATCCGGATTGGGGGTGGTGGGCGAAAGCACGGGCTGGGTCTGAGCATGGGACGGGCTGGCCTGGTGTGGGGCTCCCTGAGCCTGCATCGTTGATGGGTGGTGACGACTCCAGGGTTGATTGTTCACCTTGGAGGGTTGAGTGGTGGCGGGCAGTGAGGGGTGACTGTTGGTGCCTGCTGGGAGATGGTGAGGTAGCGCCGGGTGGTTGGTGAGTCGGCTGTGAAGCATGATGACGAGTCCCCCGAGGCAAAGGGGGAAAGCACTGGGGGTTAGTACTGGTAATGGGGAGGAAGCGCTCGGGGTGGCTCCCTGAGCCTGCATCGGTGATGGTTGGTGACGATTCCAGGTTTGATCGGTCACGTGGGAGGGTTGGGTGGTGGTGGGCAGTGAGGGGTGGTTGTTGGTGCCTGATGAAAGATGGTGAGGTGGCGCCGGGTGGTGAGTGTGTGTATGTTGATGAGTCCCCTGAGGCAAAGGGGGGAACTCGCTGGGAGAAGGTACCGCTGGTGTCATTTGACCCTTGGCGGTATGGAGGTGTGAATCCGGTCTGAGTGGAAATCTGAAGCTCCAGGCACAGTGTTCCTGATAACTGTTTGGGCACTTTGGTTTGTCTATCTTCTCCCTGCACAGCTTGGAATCGTGATTCCCGGCACAGAACCCACACCTGGTCTTCCCGTCGCACTGCCACACCCTGTGCCCCCACTTCTGCCAGTTGCCACAAAAGGTCGGCTTCCCCACGTACCTTTCCACCCTACAGGGTCGCATTCCCGGAAAAAGGAGTGTTGAAGGTAGTTCTCCTTGCCAGAGTGCAATCACCTGATTCATGGAGAGAGAGAGAGAGAGAGAGAGAGAGAGAGAGAGAGAGAGAGAGAGAGAGAGAGAGAGAGAGAGAGAGAGATCCATTACCCACTGATTCTCTCTCTCTCTCTCTCTCTCTCTCTCTCTCTCTCTCTCTCTCTCTCTCTCTCTGTCGTATATATGTTTTCTTTGTCTCTT
>NW_026973699.1:257500-307500 GCF_035594125.1 Scylla paramamosain
CAACACACCTAGCGGCAAGGTAGGAGCGCGGGGGGGAGGGGGTCAGGGGAGACTCTGTGTTTTGAAGCTAAGGGGAAAAAGGAAATTTGTGGGTAGTTAAGTGAAATTCTGTGTTTTAGGGGAAAGAAAAGAGGAGTATTTTTTGTGATGATTGAGGAAAAATTGTGTTTTGAGTTAGGGGGAAAAAAGAGGGCAGTTTTGGGGGTCATGCAGGGAAAATCCTGTCTTTTGTATGGGAAAACAGACAGAAAAGGAGGGAGACTGTGTGGGGTGAAGGAAGGGGAAATACTGTGTTTTGAGGGGAAGGGGGAAGTGAAGGGAGATCTTTGTTTTGCTCTTGAGGGGGATGGGGGGAAAGAGTGCCCCAAACACACCCAAACACACCCAAACACACCTAGACACAGCCTCTCTCTCTCTCTCTCTCTCTCTCTCTCTCTCTCTCTCTCTCTCTCTCTCTCTCTCTCTCTCTCTCTCTCTCTCTCTCTCTCACTGTATGTGTATATTCTCATTTACAAACCTAAAACATTATTATTATTATTGTTATTATTATCATTACTATTATTAAATAGTATAGATAATAAATAGTAATAAATATTATTAAATAGTAATGATAATAATAACAATAATAATAATAATGTTTTAGGTTTGTAAATGAGAATATACACATACATACATACATACATACATACATACATACATACATACATACATACATACCCACACACACAGACAGACAGACAGACAGGCAAATAGATAGACAGACAGGGTGACAGATAGACAGACAGACATAAACATGATGTGTGACTGATGTGTGTGTGTGTGTGTGTGTGTGTGTGTGTGTGTGTGTGTGTGTGTGTGTGTGTGTGTGTGGTTAGTGGGCGGGTCAGGTCACGGCCAGGGGTGGCGTCTGGAGGAGACAAAGGGTGTGGAGGGTTTGACCTCACCCCTCGTGGCAACAAGGCGGCCACCTGGCGTCATGTCCTAGGGGAGAGAGAGAGAGAGAGAGAGAGAGAGAGAGAGAGAGAGAGAGAGAGAGAGAGAGAGAGAGAGAGAGAGAGAGAGAGAGAGAAAGGAATTATGGAAAATACGCCAGTGTGTGCTTATTATTTTTTTCCTCCTCGTAATATGATAAAATTATTGAGCGCTCTCTCTCTCTCTCTCTCTCTCTCTCTCTCTCTCTCTCTCTCTCTCTCTCTCTCTCTGGCATCTTTTTCCTTCCTGTTTCCTCCTCCTCCTCCTCCTCCTCCTCCTCCTCCTCCTCTTGGAGACGAATGAGGAGGAAGAGAGGAAGGAGGAAATAAAGTGAGAAGGAGGGGAAGAGGAAGATTGATAAGGAGGAAGTGTGATAAATAAGAAGAAAAGAGGAGGAGGAGGAGGAGGAGGAGGTGATATTGTAAACCCTGTACTCCTTATTTGGAGGTTACTTAAAGTTTGCTAAGGAAGATGAGGAGGAGGAGGAGGAGGAGGAGGAAGAAGAGGAGAAAATAATAAATGAAATATTTTGTCTTTTTTATTTTTCTTCATATTATTATTATTATTATTATTATTATTATTATTATTATTATTATTATTATTATTATTATTCGTAGTAGTAGTAGTAGTAGTAGTAGTAGTAGTAGTAGTAATTTTGCAGTTAATTCCACCACCACCAGCAAATGAGATCCCCAGGTAACGAACACACACTTACCTGTCTAATTAGAGAGTAATCACCTCTTATTACCTGGCGAGGAGGAGGAGGAGGAGGAGGAGGAGGGTAATGAGCCGAGATATGTATACTTCTTGTTATAAAGGAAGGAGGAGGAGGAGGAAGAGGAGATAAATCTGTATTGAATTTCGTCAGTTTAACTCTCTCTCTCTCTCTCTCTCTCTCTCTCTCTCTCTCTCTCTCTCTCTCTCTCTCTCTCTCTCTCTCTCTCTCTCTCTCTCTCTCTCTCTCTCTCTCTCTCTCTCTCTCTCTCTCTCTCTCTCGTATTTTTGACTGGACTAGTTGAATCAGTACACACACACACACACACACACACACACACACACACACACACACACACACATACACATACACACACACACACACACACACACACACACACACACACACACACACACACACACACACAGAGAGAGAGAGAGAGAGAGAGAGAGAGAGAGAGAGAGAGAGAGAGAGAGAGAGAGAGAGAGAGAGAGAGAGAGAGAGAGGCTGCCCATTAACGTACGATACGTGTGTGTGTGTGATTATATGAAATGGAAGAAAAAGAAAACGGTACTTTTTTATATCAAAATTTTTTTTTCACTACTACTACTACTACTACTACTACTACTACTACTACTACTACTACTACTACTACTCCTACTTTTACTGCTACTATTATCACACCTGGCCTAATTAGCAGGAAATTTATGTAAATTAGCAATGCGGTATTCAAGTGTTGGAAGGAGGAGGAGGAGGAGAGAGGAGAGAACAATATGTACCATTTCTCTCTCTCTCTCTCTCTCTCTCTCTCTCTCTCTCTCTCTCTCTCTCTCTCTCTCTCTCTCTCTCTCTCTCTCTCTCTCTCTCTCTCTCTCTCTCGTACATAGAAACACACACACACACACACACACACACACACACACACACATGTGAAAAAGGAAGAGGAAAGAATAATCAATAAGAAGAAGGAAGGGAAGAAAGAGGAGGAGGTCTAACAAGAGGAAGAGAAGGGAAGGAAGGAAGGAAGAAGAGGACATGAGTTGTACCGAGGCGCCCTTTGTGTGGCTGCCTCGGTTGAGGATGCGGGCTGGGACTGGTGAAGGGGCGGGTCTCGTGGTGTGTTAGGGGGGTAATGGGGGGCCATATAGTTGTGTTGTGGTGTGGTGGTGTGACGGCAGGCACCGTGGTGGCGGTGTTGTGTTATGAGTGTGGTGCAGGCAGAGTGAGGGTGCGGGGTTGGCGTGGAGCGCGGCGCCCTTCCTGGAATGGTGACGTCCCGCGTCTGGCGGGCGGCGGACACAGTGACGGTGCGCGGCATGTTCGAGGGGCGGCGGCGGCTCCCCTAGAAGCTCCAGGGTGGCAAGAAGAATGGCGGGGGGCCGTCCCGCACCAGGAGCGTCCTGCTGCCCAGCCCCGTGGTGTGGGGCAGTGACGCGCCGCAGGCCTTCTCCCTGACGCTGCTGCACAACGGCGGCGGCAAAGTGCTGCTGGATGGCTACGACGGAGGCGGCGGCGGCGGCGGCAGGGGGCGCGGCGGTGGGGCGGCTGCTAGGGCCACCCTGGCCAATGGGGAGCGCTCCTCAGACTCCCAGGACTCCGGGGCCATTTCGGGCACCACGTCAGGCAAGGAGGCCAGCCCGGGCTGCGAGGAGAGCTCGGGCTCCGAGCAGAGCAGCGCGCCGCCCCACGAGGACCCCCGCCACGAGGAGGACCAGTCCAGCCCCGCCCCAGCCCGCTCCTGCGCGGCCCTGCCCCACTCCCGCACCACGCCCTGCTCAACGGGGGGCGCCATGACGCGCTGGACGACGCGCTGCGCCCCCTCACTCTCTACGGGCAGGAGACGGGCGGCGGCGACTTGGGCAGGGTGCGGGCGGCACACGAGGCCAACATGAGCATGCTGGCGTACCTGGAGGCGCTGTTCACGGGCGCCAAGCTGGAGGAGGCGCGCCTGGAGGGCAGCAGGGAGGAGCCGCGGAGCCGTCAGTCCCGCTCCCCGGCGCCCCGCAGCCTGCACAGCCCCGAGACAGGATACAAGACCCTGCCCGCATCTTGCTCAGAGCACGCCCTGCGCGGCCTGGCGGGCGGCCTCAGCACGCCCGCACGGCCACAGATGCTGCGCACCATCGAGACGCGCCTGCAGCTGGCGCGGCCCCGCGAGGGCGGCGGGGCGGAGCGGGCCAAGCTGTACCAATGTAACAGCAGCAGCAGCGCCGGCAGCCTCACACACCTGGCGGAAGGCGGCAGCCCCGCCACCAACGGCGCCTCCACGACCTGTAGGTTCCTGTCGCCCTCCCGCAAGGAGGCACCCGTCACGCTGGCGACCGTCACTAGCGCGGGGGGTGGCGCCCCGAAGAGGCCAGACGGGCTGCCGGCGCACTCCGCGGGGCACAACAGCAGCCAGCACTCGCTGCCCCACAACTACCGCAGCCGCTCCGCCTTCAGCTCCCCTGCGGTGTCCCGGCAGCGCGGCCCAGACCCCGGCGGCTCCCTCACCTCGCCCTCGGGCACCGCCCAGCGCCGCTTCTCCAGCCTGGAGCTGCGGCACACAGCGCACGGGTTCCCCAGCGCGGGCGTAGCGCTGAGCCCTCCGTCGCCTGCACAGGGCGCCCAGGCCTTCCACCATAAGATGCAGCTCTTTGACATCATGGAGACCCAGGCCCGCTTCTCCCAGTTAGCGCGCGGGGGGCTGTGTGTGTGTGTGTGTGTGTGTGTGTGTGTGTGTGTGTGTGGCGGAGGGGGGACTGGCCGGGGGCGGCGACCCCTCTGTACAGTGCAGCACGCATTATTGTGTTACCCTCACCACTCTCTTCACCCAGCCCCCCACCACGCCCCCCACCACACTCCCTCACCCTTCCCACTCCTTCACTCTCCCTTGTGTAGCACGAGCATGGACACACACACACACACACACACACACACACACACACACACACACACACACACACACACACACACAAAACTTTCTCTTTTTATTAAGACTTGCAATACACCGCCTCGCCCACTCCCTCTCTCCCTCTCTCTCTCTCTCTCTCTCTCTCTCTCTCTCTCCCTCTCACTTTGTATTGAGCTGCCTCTGGAACGTGTCGCTTGAGCGGAAAAAGAAAAGAGAAAATGGAAGAGAAAAAAAGTGATTTTCGTACATTTTCAATATAATTTTTTCGTGTTGTTAGGGCAAAACAATTAAACCAAAACTCAGAAATGAAGAATTGTCTCTCCGCTAAAAAACGCGCATACCAAAAATCAGAAATAACTCCAAACGAAAGAGACAAGACCGATCACGAGCAGTTGCGACGCCATACTGAAAAACATTGAAGTCTCCAATGCTGAAATATTGTTAATCTGTCACAACAATCTTAAAAACACCCTTAAAAAAACCTTTGGAATATCATCTAGGGTGTTTGGAATGTAGAAATGTTGTTTGGGTGTGTTTGGGAGTGTTTTTATGATTATTTTTATTATATATTTATTTTTTTGTGCTTTAAATTCCAATAACTTCAAATAGAGCCTTTTAAAGAGTGCTTCTCCCTTTAGGAATGTTGAAATGTTGTTAATCTGTCACTACAACCTTAAAAACACCCTTGAAAACCACAGTAACTTCAACTACAACCTTTTAAATACAGGTAGCAGGGTTCTCAAGGATGTTTCTCATGTCAGTAATGCAGAAATGTTGTTAATCTGTCACTAGAACCTTAAAAACACCCTTGAAAACCACAGAAATACAGCCTTTTAAATACAGTTAGCAGGGTTCTCAAGAGTGTTTCTCCTGTTAATAATGCAGAAATATTGTTAATCTGTCTCTAGAATCTTAAAAACACCCATAAAAAGCCCTTGTAACTTCAACTAGGGCCTTTGGAAAGTAGAAATGTTGTTAATCTAACACTAGAACCTTAAAAACACCCTTGAAATCCCACGTCACTTCAACCACAGTAAACAAACAAACAAAGAAAATTTATTATTATTCTTTTTATTTACTTATTTGTTTGTTTATTTATTTTGTTTGAGAGAAAAAAATATTTTTATATATATATATATATATATATATATATATATATATATATATATATATATATATATATATATATATATATATATATGACCTTCCTATGACTTGAATTCCTTCAAGAGGGAGGTTTCAAGACACTTATCCACCAATTTTTGACCACTGCTTTGACCCTTTTATGGGACTGGCATTTCAGTGGGCATTTTTTTTATTAGATTTTTGTTGCCCTTGGCCAGTATCCTTCCTACATAAAAAAAAAAAAAAAAAAAAAAAATATATATATATATATATATATATATATATATATATATATATATATATATATATATATATATATATATATATATATATATTATTTCATTATTTTGTAGTAATAGTAGTAGTAGTAGTAGTAGTAGTAGCATATTTTCATTGCATTTTGTTGTTGTTGTTGTTGTTGTTGTTGTTGTTGTGTGTGTGTGTGTGTGTGTGTGTGTGTGTGTGTGTGTGTGTGTGTGTGTTTCCATTGTATACATACCATAATACATTAATATTTTTATAGTGAAAATACAAAAAAATATTACTATTATTATTATTATTATTATTATTATTATTATTATTATTATTATTATTATTATTATTATTATCATTATATTATTATTATTATTATTATCATTATTATTATCATTATTATCATTATTATTATTGTCATTATTATTATTATTATTATTATTATTATTATTATTATCATTATTATTATTATCATTATCATTATTGTTACTATTGTTATTACTATTATTATTAGGTAGGTGAGAGGTGAATCAATAATGTACTACTAGTTGGAAAAATTGATAACTAATTTTTCATACCATTGTCTGGTAAAGGTCACTCACAAAAATGATAGACCCGGGGCATGTTTTCTTCTTATTTTCCTCCTCCTCCTCCTCTTCCTACCCCCCCCCCTTTCTCTCTCTCTCTCTCTCTCTCTCTCTCTCTCTCTCTCTCTCTCTCTCTCTCTCTCTCTCTCTCTCTCTCTCTCTCTCTCTCTCTCTCTCTCTGACTGTCTTCAGCCTCTCTCTCGCTATCACAAGCACATGCACAAGACTTTCTTCTTTCTCTCACCCCTATTCTGTCCACCTTTCTAATGCAAGAGTTAACCAGTATTCTCAATCAATCACCACTATTCTGTCCTCCTCTCAATTGCAAGAGTTAACTCTCTGCCTCTCGTTGCCATTGATCAATGACTCTCTTACATAAAATAAATAAATAAAATAATGATATATATAAAATGAATGACCAATTAAATTAAAGAACTAAATTTTTGTAAGCCTAATCTAGCCTAATCTAGCCTAGCCCAACTTAACTGAACCCAGTGTATCTGTCAGATGAAAACAGAATTGAGACACATGTCTCAATCTCCTTTTTTCGGTATTGTTACAGCAGGGGTATGGGTGCGGGTGGCAGCACTGTGGAGTTGGCAGCACTGGGAGAAGCGGGAACAGGCAGAAAGGGGAGACGCGTGGCCAGAGAGGAGGCCAGCGTGTGCCTGCCTGCTTTGTAAGTGTTTCCCTGCCTGTTGAGTGCCTGTCGTGCCCTGGGAGACTTGTGGTGCCCCTGTAAACTTGTAAAGTAGTGTACTTGCGGAGGATTTGTCGATAAACCTAGGAAATAGTGCCCGTGTTTTCCCTTGTGCCCCGGCCTCGTGTGTGTGTGTGTGTGTGTGTGTGTGTGTTTTGTCCCGGCGTTCAGAGTGCTACTTATTTGAGGCCCCGCTGCTCAAGTTTCTTGATCTGTGCCCGTGTGGATAACACGCCCGCCCGGAGTGAGGGGTAGGCACAACAGTATTATTAGAAACATGAACCGTCTAACAGCCACGAAAAAGAAATGTAAATTTTCGTATGGAGAAGCAAAAATCACTGGAATTTGGCTTTCTAAACTAACCTAATTCTCTCTCTCTCTCTCTCTCTCTCTCTCTCTCTCTCTCTCTCTCTCTCTCTCTCTCTCTCTCTCTCTCTCTCTCTCTCTCTCTCTCTCTCTCTCTCTCTCTCAAATGTGCTGGTATGGCAGTCCATGGAAGTAATGTTTGGCAGAGCAAAGGACTGACTTGTGTTCCTTGTTGATAACAAACAAACATGAGCAGGCAGGGTGTAGTAATGTTTTGATGCTACACTGATGCATTAGCAAATAATAATCATAAATGGTTTATTAATAATCCAGTAAGGACAAAATTTATATTGTACTGGATACAAAAAATAATATGTAATAAATATAAGCTTAAAATTAGGGACTTATTAACTAAGGTGGTATTACAGGAGGAGGAGGAGGAGGAGGAGGAGATTTTGTATTGCTGTACAGGAGGAGGAAGAGATTTTGTGTTGCTGGGAAGAGGAAGAGATTTTGTGTTGCTTGGAAGGGGAAGAAGAGATCTTGTGTTGCTGGGAAGGGGAAGATGAAATTTTGTGTTGCTGGGAAGGGGAAGAAGAAATTTTTGGCAGTCATGGAGAATGTGTGTCCCTCCTGGCTGGGTCCTGCATCATGGTGGTATGAGTTGCCAGTGATGTGTCTCTGCTACAGTGCTGCCATGCCAGGTGAGTGAGGCAGCCTGGCAGCACAGTGGAATGTTATGATGGGCAGCTAATGTATGTGCACAGGAAAAATAAATGCTGGATTCTTTAAAAAATCAGTTTATCTGTATTTTACTGGAGAAAGGCTGAACATAAGTTAAAAGTAATGTGTGGGATCCAAGGAATTAGTAATGTTTTCTTTGAAAGCTATTGGGATGAATTTCAATGGAGAAAAAGGTTCTGATAAACTGGAATGGCTGCTGTCACCATTCTTTTGTACTTGTCAGTCAATGGTAGGTGTCTAACTCCTATAAATATCACAGGCCACACATGATGCCTGTCTCATGACACAAAAGTAGTACAGTTGAACACCACACTATAACCACTTGGGTTAACTTGGAAGGTTCACCCCTGTGGACGCTCCATTAACAAGTCACTTCTAACTGCCATGCATCAATGGCCTGCCTTACCTTACCTTACCTCACCTTACTGCAGTGTCTTATCCTCCAGTACATTAGCAACTATGGACCTCTACTCTTGTCTGGCATTGTGTAGCTTGTATCATCTGCACTGCTGTCATCCTTGCACTTGTCAACTTCACCAAACTTTCCATGTATATCTCCCCTGGTCTTTTTCTTCTACTCCCCTCTATCATTCCCCTCGGAACAGCATGACTGTGTATGAAGTGTTATTGACTGGTGACAGCAAGGTATGTGGGCATCAATCCTTGCTCTTGTAAAACTGAGCCTGGCCAGTTGCAGAACACAGTATGATAGTTTGATGCCATTTTCATGAGTAAATTTTAATTTTAAATGAAGTCTGACCGTATATTTCAACTTCCAAACCTAACCATGAAGTTTTGTCTCCCCGCATCCCTGAACAGTCTCACCAGCTGCCTTGCTTCACTCCCCTGGCCATGTAAAACAGGCAGGCCAGCAGCTGTCATGAGCCAGTCACAGTGTACACTATCACAGTGCAGAGTATCTGCCCAGTCCAGTATTTCCATTCCTTGCATTAATGTATTTTATTTTATTTATTTATTTATTTTATGTAAGAGAGACACTGGCCAAGGGGAATAAATAGTGAAAAAAAGACTACTAAGGTGTCAGTCTCAAAAGAAAGGTCAGAATGAGAGGATAAATGTTTTTAAAACCTTTGTCTTGAAAGAGTTCAATTCATAGGAAGGAGGAAATACAGAAGCAGACAGGGAGTTCCAGTGTATGCCATGAATAGATCCCCTTTTGTGTGTGTGTGTGTGTGTGTGTGTGTGTGTGTGTGTGTGTGTTTTATGTAGGAGGGACACTGGCCAAGGGCAACAAAAATCCAATAAAAAAAAAATGGCCACTGAAATGCCAGTCCCATAAAAGGGTCCAAAGCGGTAGTCAAAATTTGAAGGACAAGTGTCTTGAAACCCTTGTGTGTGTGTGTGTGTGTGTGTGTGTGTGTGTGTGTGTGTGTGTGGTGTGTGTGGTGTGTGTGTGTGTGTGTTTATGTAGTTGTATTTATCTAGTTGTAATGTATGGGAGGGGGACCTATACTTGTGGTGTCCTGTCTTTTGCATCTCATGGTGTTTAAACCCTTAAAAAGATTGATGTATTCTCTGTACTTTCCCATCCCATTCTATGGACTGGATGGGAAAGCTGTTCATTTTCATATTCCTTGTGTAACTATCTTTTTTTATCTTCCTTCCATGTCCTCTTGTATCTCTCATGTCCCACTGTATTAGGTCTTCTCAGGGAAGTGGGTGGCGCAGGGGGGTGACGTGTATGTGGAGGGGAAGGAAGGTGAGGCATGGAGACACTGTGTGTGTTGTGATGGGAAGTGACATTGAGAGACTACATTTGTTATGACAGGAAGTGAGGCATGACATTTAAACACTGTTTGTTATGACAGGGAATTGAGGCTTGGAAACTTCCTTCTCACCCTGCTCTCTCTCTCACAGACCACTTCTCACCCTGCTCTCCCTCACACAGACCACTTCTCATCCTGCTCTCCCTCTCACAGACCACTTCTCACCCTGCTCTTCCCTCTCACAGACCACTTCTCACCCTGCTCTCCCCTCTCACAGACCACTTCTCACCCTGCTCTCCCTCTCACAGACCACTTCTCACCCTGCTCTCCCTCTCACAGACCACTTCTCACCCTGCTCTCCCTCTCATAGACCACTTCTCACCCTGCTCTTCCTCTCACAGACCACTTCTCACCCTGCTCTCCCCTCTTACAGGACAACTTCTCACCCTGCTCTCCCTCTTACAGACCACTTCTCACCCTGCTCTCCCTCAGACAGACCACTTCTCACCCTGCTCTCCCTCTCACAGACCACTTCTCACCCTGCTCTCCCTCTCACAGACCACTTCTCACCCTGCTCTCCCTTTCACAGACCACTTCTCACCCTGCTCTCCCTCTCACAGACCACTTCTCACCTGCTCTCCCTCTCACAGACCACTTCTCACCCTGCTCTCCCTCTCATAGACCACTTCTCATTCTACTCACCCTCTCATAGACCACTTCTCACCCCTGCTCTCCCTCTCACAGACCCACTTCTCACCCTGCTCTCCCTCTCACAGACCACTTCTCACCCTGCTCTCCTTCTCACAGACCATATCCCTCTTACCCTGCTCTCTCTGTCTGTCTCTTTCCCTCACAGGCCACAGTCTGCTGAAGCTGCGCAAGGCTCGGCCAGACCAGCGGTGGGTTGGGGCAGCTGGCATGGACAGTTGCAAGTATCGCATCTGTGGGGAGGCTGGCGCTGAGCTGACCATTCCTGTCCCTACAGGCACCACCGTCTGGCTTGAGCAGCACCAGAAATTGCTGGGTGAGGATGCCACTCTCACCTTTTTCCTGATGGCACTCTCACCCTTTTCCTTTTTCACCCTGTCTTTATTTTCTCTTTGATCTCTTGTTAGGAAAATTTTTTTTATTGACAGGAAAGAATTGGTTCTGAAATAGACTGGTGGATGAATGGAATGGACTCAGTAATCAGTTGTTAGTGTATATATGTGTGTGTGTGTGTGTAGGATGGTTAAGCTGTAATCAGTAGAAATATTTCCCTAAGTTAAGATGTGATTTTTATCTTTTCTTCCTTTATTTATTTATTTATTTATTTATATATTTTTTCAAGTGAGATAAACTGTGCAGGAGACAGGGTGTTGGTGGCTTGAGGTGGGCAGGGCGGCAACCCCAGCAACCAGTACAATGGGCAGAAGGGACAGGTGGGTACTGGTGGGGCATCAGGCACACTGGCACTTCCTTGGCTTATTTATTTATTGATTGATTTGTTTTTATGTAAGTGGGTCACTGGCCAACAGCAAGAAAAGGTTAAAAAAGAAAAAAAAGGCTCACTAGAATGCCAGTCCCTAAAGAGAGGTCAAAAAAGGATCATCAATAATTGGAGGACAAGTGTCTTGAAATGGAAACCCCCTCTCATACTTGTGAAATGTACAATGTGCATGGACATATAAGGCACCTGTGCAAAGTTAGCAGCTGTGGAGGTGAGAAAAACTATGTACAAAACCTGCTGGCTTCTTGCACTACCCCTTTTGATGATGTGTTCTCAGTGTTCCTATGTTCCCGCATCCACAGGGACACATTGTGAAGCTGGAACTGAAGCTGTTGGCCGATGTGGGTCTGGTGGGCTTCCCTAAACGCTGGCAAGTCCACACTGCTGTGGGCCATCTCCAGGGCCAGACCCAAGGTGGCCAGCTACCCCTGTGAGTGTTCTGCACCTCTCTCTCCTTGTTCACATCATCTCCACTTTGCTCTGCCTCATGTCCTGCTTGATTTTTTGACTGCACTGCTCAATTGCCTTTACTTTATACTGTTTCATGTCTTATCACTATATGTACTCTCTCTCTCTCTCTCTCTCCTCTCTCTCTCTCTCTCTCTCTCTCTCTCTCTCTTCTCCTCTCTCTCTCTCTCTCACTCTCTCTCTCTCTCTCTCATCTCTCTCTCTCTCTCTCTCTCTCTCTCTCCTCTCTCTCTCTCCTCTCTCACTCTCTCTCTCTCTCTCTCTCTCTCTCTCTCTCTCTCTGTCCATGAATATGTTTGTCTGTCTGTCACCACACTTCAGGCTAGAAGTATTGCCATAGTGCACACAATTCATCATTTTCATCTCCTGCCTGTGAGTCACAGCCTGCTCAAGGAAACATAGAACCATTCCCAACAACTATGAATATTTTTTCATGCCTCTACTTTGCTAATCTGTCTTGGGCTCATGAAAGTTATGTAGAAAGTACTCTTTTAGGTACAAGTGATTGCTTCATAAACATGACTAGTGGCATGTAATAAAACTGAATACAGGAATTAATTAGAGGAGAAGCATTTAAAAAAATAATTCAATGAAATCTGTATTATTATTTTTATTATTATTATTAGTAGTAGTAGTAGTAGTACATATTTATGCTGCTTTCTTGAAATAACTCATCATTTAAATTTCTAACTACTTTGTTCCCTCCACCAGTCACGACACTGCAGCCGACCCTGGGTGTGGTGGAGTACAGTGACATGTGGCGGCTGACCATTGCTGACCTGCCAAGACTCATCGAGGGCGCCTGGGCCAACGTGGGGATGGGGCACCGCTTCCTGCGCCACGTGGAGCGGACACACTTCCTCCTCTTTGTGGTGGACATCAACGGCTTCCGGCTGTCACCCAAACACCCATACTGTTCACCCCACCGAGAATGTCATGCTGGTCAACAGGGTGAGTGTGTGGGTGCCCAGTGCCCTGCAGGGGTGTGTGGGGCTGAGGAACTTTGGGTGAATGTGATGTCTGTGTGTTTACAGTTTTGACTTGCTGTTGTGTTGTGTTGATTGGCAGCTTTACTCTCATTTTAACTAATAGGAGAGTTATTTGCTAGTGCTCTTAATACTGATTCTGTGCATTTATGGTTGTATGTGGACAAAATGTTTTAGTTTTGATTCTGTTTTTATCAATTTATGACATGATGTTGGAACAGAACTCTATCATGACTTGGGGAAACTCTGTACAGTGTTGACATGTAGCCTACAATGAGTGTCTGACTTGTGGCTTCCTTGGGGATGTCAGACACACCCTGCTGGTAAACACATGGATGTGAATTTATGATCCTAAGCTTGAGTCATGTTGGAAGCCGAGTCTTTGTGGCAGTGACAGGGCAGTCGGTCAACCAAAATCCACTCGGGTCATGATGACCACCTTGGCCTGAGTGGTAACATGTCAGACTCATGTTTCTGTGAGTCCTGACAAAGACGTGATCTCCTGTGAAACCCTCTCCTGGTTGATTCATCCTGCCTCATCCTGTCTCCAGACCAGTGTCTCAGAGTTTGCATGATGCCCCAAGGCAGTGGTTTCCAACCTGTGGGGCGCGGCCCCCTAAGGGGGCACGAAGGGCTGCCAGGGGGGCGTAAGCACTTCATAAAGTAGAAAAATTACTTAGTAGATGATTATATGTCAACATTATTGATTCTGATGGAATACATAATTGGTATACATACATAATTATGTATTGTATAATTTTTTATCTCTGACTTGTGCCGACTATGACAGTAAATAACAGTATTTAAACCAGAGTGGAGGGGGTGCAGGGAACTTGTCATTTAATGAAGGGGGGGCAAGAATTCAAAAAGGTTGGAAACCACTGCTCCAAGGCATGACATCACAGGGACAGCCTGTCATGCACTTACCCTTCACTCACTCACACACTTCACACACACACACACACACACACACACACGCACGCACGCACGCACGCACGCACGCCATCCTCGACCTTATACTGACAGACCTGGGCCAGCAGTACTCGCCCCCCAAACCGCTGCCTCCCATGGGACGGAGCACCCACCTCTCCATACTGTGGTCACCCACACCCACCACCTCGACCCCCCGGTCAGCTGTCACCAGGACCCACTGCCCCATGCCTGACTCAGCCATGAGGGAGTTTGGGCAGTGGGTGACACAACACCCGTGGACCGAGGTGCTGGATGTGGAGGACGTCCACTTAAAATGGCAGAATTACGTCACCACCACCACAGAGGCCTTCCACCACTACTTCCCAACCAAGAGCGTCACAACGCACCCTTCTGATGCTCCCTGGATGACACCCCGCATTAAAATACGAGTACTCATGCGTCAGCGGACCTGGGCGTTCCACTCCTGCCCGGTCCTTTACAGGAAACTAAGAAACAGAGTAATCAGGGAGATTAAGGCTGCAAAGGCAAACTATTACCCAGACAAGATACACCACCTCAAGCTGACCAACAACAGACAGTGGTACACAAAGATCAAAGCTTTGTGTGGCCTACAAAAGCACACTTCGTCTCTTCCTTGCACCTCACACCTTCCTGCTACTCTCGCGGCTCAGGAGATGAACGATCACTTTGCTGCTATCTGTCAAACCTTTCCTCCCCTCCACACCACTCTGCTTCCTGCCTATCTTCCGGCCCCCTCTCATCCCCCCAGTGTCCAGGCGGTGGATGTTTTTAAGAGAATACTTAAATTCAAACCAAGATCCACCACACCCACTGACCTTCCTATAAAAATTTACAAGGAATTTGCTGTAGAGCTAGCAACACCGCTATGCTCAATAATAAACGCTTCACTCTCCCAACACTCTTGCCCCGAGGACTGGAAGACGTCTTACGTCACCCCCATCCCCAAAACCTCCAGTCCACAGTCACTCAATGACCTCAGACCAGTCTCTATCACCCCCATCCCTAGCCTTATTTGTGAAGATTTTGTATATGACTGGGCCTACACCAAAATTTGTAATACTGTGGATATCAGACAGTTTGGAAATATTAAAGCCACCTCACCTCCCATTACCTGACCAGCTTCCTTGAATTCATCCACAGCCACCTGGACAAGCGAAACACCTCTCTAGCTGTTGCTTTTGTGGACTTCAAAAAGGCTTTTGATCTTGTTGATCACACTGTTGTCATCAGCAAGGCAGTGAGTCTGGGTCTCCCTCCTAACCTGATAGTGTGGCTAGCCGACGTCCTCACAGTGAGGCGTCAGGCCGTTTGCTATCAGGGCTCTGTCTCTACTTTCCAACAGCTGACTTGTGGGGTCCCCCAGGGGACCAAGATGGGTCCTCTATGCTTCCTCCTCCTCATTAACGACGCCCTCACTGACACCCCCCTTCGCTGGAAGTATGTGGACGACTGCACCGTGGGCGTCCCAGTTTCCACCAAGAACCCGGACTACTCGCCACTGCAAGCGATCCTGGAGCGGCTGCAGACGTGGACGGAGGAGAGCAGGATGACCATCAACCACAACAAAACTGTGGTGATGCATTTCTGTACCTCCTCTGTACCAGTGCCCCCTCCCCAGCTCTCAGTGGGCCCTCACCCCCTCCAGGTGGTCCGATGTGCCAAGCTCCTCGGAGTCACGGTGGACGACCAGCTGACCTGGAAGCAGCATGTCGCCAGCACCATAAGATCAGCTACCTACAGGCTGTACATGCTGCACAGACTCAGGTCGCTGGGGACGCCGACAGATGAGTTAAGGGGGGTGTATCTTACTTTCATCCTCCCCAAACTCATGTACGCCTCCCCAGCCTGGTCCTCCTCCCTCACACAAACTCAACAGCTACAGTTGGAGAGTGTGCAGAAAAGGGCGTGCAGGGTCATCCTTGGCCCTGCATACACCACCTATGAAGAAGCCCTGAACACCCTGAAGCTGTCCAGACTATCCACCAGGTACAGTGAGGCTCTAAAGAAGTTTGGAAGGGGACTTCTGAATCATCCACGTCTCAGAAGCATGCTGCCGCCTGACGCGCCTCGCCCTACCCGTGCCACCAGACACCACAATAAGATAACGCCCCTAAAGGCGCCACGTACGGACCGGTACAGACTCAGTGCGATTCCCACCATGGTGCGAGCCATCAATCAATAGTCTCTTCTAGATTTGACTTACCTTTAGGATTAATGTCAAGTATTTCCCCACCCCCAATGTACATTTTCAGTTTGTTGACTGCCTAAAGAATAAACCGTTTATTATTATTATTATTATTATTATTATTACACACACACACACACACACACACACACACTTCATCTTTACTTTAATTAGTGTAGTTTATGACAAACATCCCTCTCCCGCAAAAAAAAAAAAGGCCAACAGATCTACTCTTTTACCTCTTGAGTTAATTTGTACCTTATCGCAGGCATCGTCATGAGGCCCATGAAATCCACTGCTCTTTTTTTCCTGTTCCTTTGCATCTTACCACAAAGTCTCATAAGGGCCAAGAAATCTGCTGCTCTTTTTCCTTCATTTATATTCCTTTGTAGTTACTCCTCCACACCTGTACACACAGGAGTTGGAGCTGTATTCACCTGACCTGCTGAGTAAGCCAGCACTCCTTATGGTGAATAAGATGGACTCTCCCAATGCTGAGTCTCACCTGCAGGAACTCCTTCACAACATTAAGAGGATGGAGGATGAGTACATGGGAACATAAGAATACAAGGGAAGCTGCAAGGATCTATCAACCCACAGTTGGCATTTCCTGTTAGAAATGCCTTCTGATTTCTACTATCATCCCCATACGTGAATTTATCTGGTTTTTTTTTTAAAAGCTCCATATTGACAGGACATTAACAGCCATAAGAAAATAGGGGAAGCTGCAGGCAGCCATCAGTCCTTAACATGACAATGCCTGTATGAAACATGCCTGCCTATTTCCACCCATCATCCCCTTCCACAAGTGTGTTTAGTTTTCTTTTAAAGCTTCCTAATGACTCAGCACTAACAACCAGATTACTGAGTCTGTTCTATTCATCAGCCACTATATTTGAAAACTTTTTCCTTTGTATCTCATTTAAAGCTAGCTTTATCAAGCTTGAACCCACTATTTCTTGTCCTATCCTGATCACTGAACCTAAGGATTTTGCTCATGTCATCCTTGTTATATCCCCTAAGTAAAGACCTGAGGGAGGAAGAGAGAAGAGACATCTTTTATCATTATCTTTTCATCTCATTTACTCCTTCATTCCTGTTGGTTTGATATTCTGTGTTTGAAGCACCAAGCCAACTGATTATGTAGCACTGAGATTGTTATAGTTATTTTATACTATATTAGGTGAATATCCTCTCCATTAGGGGCTGATAGGACTAAGAGTGTGAATGATGTGTGTATGAGTGGATGGTGCTTTGTCTGGGCCACCCTGTGTGGGATTGCCAACCTGGTATATGGACAGATGGACAGATAGATACATGGGGTCAATAATTTGGAGCTTGGATATGAAGAAAATGTAAAACTAGTGGGGATGTTTCAAAGGACACAGGAAAAAAGGCTGCAGTGTTTTAGCCATGTGAAGAGAAGGAAAGAGTCATATGTCAGGAGAAGTGTGATGGAGATAGAAGTGCAAGGCAGGAGAGCAAGAGGAAAACTAAACCTTATATGGATAGACTGTGTAAGGAAGGACTTGAGACAGAAACAATTGTCAAAGGAAAATATATATGACTATGCTTGGAGGAGAGCTGGCAAGAACAATGGCTCTATAGAGACTAGGGAAAAGATATCAAGAAGAAGAAATTATGGAGGTGTAAGAATTAATAAGGGAATTATTGAAGTGTTTGGGCTGTGGGAGGCTGTGGAAGACAGTGCCTGGAAGTCACCAAATTCAGGGTAAACCTTCCACCATGGTCCAGGAAGTCATCAGCCAGTAGAGATGAGTCCAGAGCCTGACATGCCACCACCTAGTAGGAGGGAATGTATTTATAAATTTCTTGAATAGAGTATAGTTGTCTTACAGGGTTAAGTGTCTTGTAAGGATATAAATCCTGCTATATTTACAGTCAGTGCAGGCCGAGGTGATCTGGAAGTCACACCCTGAGCCTCTTTCCCTTCTAATGTGGCTGCTGACTGGTGCTCTCATAATGTTCTTGACACTTCCTCAAATATATTTAAGATATTTTCTATCACCATATTAATTAAACTTTCCCCAAACTTTTTTTTTTTTCATATCAACAGGAAAATGGAGTATTAAACCTTCTGGAAACAAAAATGTGTCAGCAATAATTCAAGTCAAGGATAACATTGAAAATGAAACATAATATTGAAAATGAAAACTGGAATCATGACGCCTCTTGTGGTTGAGTCGTCCCAGTAGTAGTGCAGTGACTCTCCTTCACTAGGAATTACTAAAGACTAGTGTTTCTTATTGTTACTGAAAAAGGACAGAATATATTTTCTATCTTAGTTTAAGTAAATTAAATAGATGAAAGAATTTTTGCCTTTGTCTTTTCACGAAATAAGCCTCACTGGCTTTTGAAGTGAGAGTAATGAGCTCATTATATTTAGTGAAGCATTCTCCAAAGTAAAGTCCTCTCTTTTGTAAAGAATTTCCTGTACATATGGAGTGACATCACAGCCTGTGTAATACATTCATTACCTGGTCAACATACTGTGGGAGGGAACATTGCTACCATTCCAGTATTTTGTAAAGCGTGTTCATGTTCATCTTTGATTCCTGCACTTACATGTGCATCTTTCCTGTAAATTGAAAATGTTTTTAATGCCTTTCTGCACTAAGTGACGTTTCACATGAAGACATTTTGATGCATGCATTCTGTTCATAAGAGGGTCTCAAGTGACAGTCATAGTAATAATCACTGGACTGATGACTGACGTCTGGGAATGTCAAAATGGTGACTAAGGATGTCAGACTATTAACTATTGACTGGAGACTGGTGACTAAGAATTTCAGAGTAGACTGGTGACTTAGGATGTCATTTAGGATAGTGAGTAATGATGAGGATCTTGATTGATGAGTGGTGACTGAGGAGTGTGACTGGTGACTGGTGATTGAAGGTGTGTCATGGGTGACTTTATGTATTTGACTGGTAAAATAGAATGTCTCTTAGGATAATGAGTACTGACCATGATTTTTGACTGGTGAGTGGTGGTGTTCCTGGGTGGTGTTAACAACTGGTGTTCCTCACAGACTATGTGTTGTGTTGCTCCTGTGGTGCCAAACTCACAGAGAACTCATGGGATAACTTTGTAAACATCTCCATTCCACTGTCTGAGGCATCCCAGCTGGTGACCATCCTGGGACACCCCCACCTCATGGTCCAGACCCTCAGGAACCCTGCTGACCTTGCTTTTGACTTGGTGACTGACTGTCAGGAGGTCAGGCTGCTCAGGAGTGGGAGAGGTGAGCTGCACTCAAACATGTGTTTTGTTAGTTATGTGTTTGTTCCTGACCTCTAATCCTTCTGCTTATGTTGTCATCCTCTCTTCTCCATTGGGCTCCTCCAATCACAGTCTCATATCTGCATCTTTTCCTATTGCTCCAATCCCTCCTCAGGATCCTCCTAAGCAGAGGTGCCTCTGGCATTTTGTCTCTGCTAGTTGGGGGACCTGATGAGGTATTTTGCTGATTTTCCTTGGAATGGCCACAGCTTCCATGTCAGAGACCAGGGGTGCGTTAAGTTAAGTGACTTGGGTTACCCAGGTCACCCAGTTCTCAACTGAACGCTCTCTTTGCATGACTCGGGTGACTCGGGTGATTTGGGTTACCCAAACCGAGGAGGTGGTGTGCTCTGTGCTTTGATATCACAGCAAAAATGGCCACCCAACCATACTTATATTGGTGTTATACATGCTCAGTTATTGTGCATAGTGCAGGGAGGCTCCCTTACTTTGAAGAACCTTGCTCCAGTTGTCATTGTGGGTGTAAAGTTTTCTGAACACTTCTTCTATCAGTCAGTGTTTCTCAGTGGTGCAAGACTGATACTTTTTTCCTTTACATGATATTTGAGCCAGATACCAAAGTTAGCTGATAGCTTATTTTCCATTAGATGATATTTGAACCAGAAACCAAAGTTAGTTGATATGAACTGATTTTCCTTGAACCAGAGACCAGATCCACCTGACTGCTTTTTTTTTCTTTTCCAGGATATTTGAACCAGAAAGCAAAGCCAGCACAACCCACTTCAAAGCTTCCTTGGAGGGTTTCTATGGACTCATTCTAGAGAAACTGGTCACTGAGAAATGTAAGTATGCAAAAGTTGGAACAGAATTTATTAGCTAATATTTACCTTTGAAGTATGATGTTGTAGTGGTCAGAATGTTTGCTTCTATCTTGTTGGAGTTGTGTTCAGTTTGCATTCAGTTTGCAGTGTGTCCAAGTAACTGCAGTTGGTGTATGCATAGCTGATGTAGAAGCTGTGCCTGCTGCCTCCTTCCTTCTTTTAATGGTGCACCCTTAAATCTTGCCATCACCTAAAATTTTGCACTAAAAATATTTGTAATCACCTTTTTGGTCAGCTTTGCCCTAAGCTAATTTAAAATATATATATATATATATATATATATATATATATATATATATATATATATATATATATATATATATATATATATATATATATATATATATATATATATATATATATATATATATATATATATATATATGAGTAAAGACACAGTAATAATATCTAGCTATTATCCTTTAGATAAATCATGCAAACAAATAAAAAAAAATAAAAAAATAAAAAAAGGAGGGGCATGTGGTCCATGGAAGAACCACATGAGTGAGTTTACATGAGTGATAGGTTTGTTTCTGCAGTTTTCTTAAGGGGTAATACTAAATTATTATTATTGTTTTCCTCGTGATCATTTTTTAATCACCTGAGAGCAAGGCTAAGTGATACAGTGATTGGATGGCATGCGGATGTTGATTGACACTTGAAAATTTTGTCATTGTTTTTGCTGCCAACTTTATAATTCCAAGACTCTCTCTCTCTCTCTCTCTCTCTCTCTCTCTCTCTCTCTCTCTCTCTCTCTCTCTCTCTCTCTCTCTCTCTCTCTCTCTCTCTCTCTCTCTCTCTCTCTCTCTCTCTCTCTCTCTCTCTCTCTCTCTCTCTCTCTCTCTCTAAGTAAAATTAAGTAAAGTAATAGACTGGAAATATTAAAATGTATATATCTTTTATTTATATTGATAAATCATCATTAACAAATAACAGTTTTGTGCTTATGTCTTTTTGAACAGTGCAGTGTCCTAAGCACAGAGGCAGGCAGTCTCCCTATTGAAGCAGGCTGAAGCTAAACACTAGAGGCAACAAGATTCAGTCTACTTTTACAGTGTGCAGCTTTACATATAATTTGTAGCATTGGTTGCCTCTTTCAGCTTTTCATTGTTGCCTTCTCATTCCTCACTTGATCCAGGTCAGATGTATTATTTCCACATGTTTTGCAGACACCACCTCTATTACAGTTCATTTCCTTCTCTCACCTGCTCTCACATTACATGCTGCAGCCCCACACAGTGCTGTTTTTTTTTTTTTTTTTTTTTTTTTTTTTTTTTTTTTTTTTTTTTTTTATGTAGGAAGGACACTGGCCAAGGGCAACAAAAATCTAATAAAAAAATGCCCACTGAAATGCCAGTCCAATAAAAGGGTCAAAGCAGTGGTAAAAAATTGATGAATAAGTGTCTTGAAACCTCCCTCTTGAAGGAATTCAAGTCATAGGAAGATGGAAATACGGAAGCAGGCAGGGAGTTCCAGAGTTTACCAGAGAAAGGGATGAATGATTGAGAATACTGCTTAACTCTTGCGTTAGAGAGGTGGACAGAATAGGGGTGAGAGAAAGAAGAAAGTCTCGTGCAGCGAGGCCGCGGAAGGAGGGGAGGCATTCAGTTAGCAAGATCAGAAGAGCAGTTAGCATGAAAATAGCGGTAGAAGACAGCTAGATATGCAACATTGCGGCGATGAGAGAGAGGCTGAAGACAGTCAGTTAGAGGAGAGGAGTTGATGAGATGAAAAGCTTTTGATTCCACCCTGTCTAGAAGAGCAGTTTGAGTGGAACCCCGCCAGACATGTGAAGCATACTCCATACATGGACGGATAAGGCCCTTGTACAGAGTTAGCAGCTGGGGGGGGGGGGTGAAAAAAACTGGCGGAGACGTCTCAGAACACCTAACTTCATAGAAGCTGTTTTAGCTAGAGATGAGATGTGAAGTTTCCAGTTCAGATTTTAAGTAAAGGACAGACCGAGGATGTTCAGTGTAGAAGAGGGGGACAGTTGAGTGTCATTGAAGAAGAGAGGATAGTTGTCTGGAAGGATGTGTCGAGTTGATAGATGGAGGAATTGAGTTTTTGAGGCATTGAACAATACCAAGTTTGCTCTGCCCCAACCAGAAGTTTTAGAAAGATCAGAAGTCAGGCGTTCTGTGGCTTCCCTGCGTGAAATGTTTACCTCCTGAAGGGTTGGACGTCTATGAAAAGACGTGGAAAAGTGCAGGGTGGTATCATCAGCGTAGGAGTGGATAGGACAAGAAGTTTGGTTTAGATCATTAATGAATAATAAGAAGAGAGTGGGTGACAGGACAGAACCCTGAGGAACACCACTGTTAATAGATTTAGGAGAAGAACAGTGACCGTCTACCACAGCAGCAATAGAATGGTCAGAAAGGAAACTTGAGATGAAGTTACAGAGAGAAGGATAGAAACCGTAGGAGGGTAGTTTGGAAATCAAAGCTTTGTGCCAGACTCTATCAAAGGCTTTTGATATGTCCAAGGCAACAGCAAAAGTTTCACCAAAATCTCTAAAAGAGGATGACCAAGACTCAGTAAGGAAAGCCAGAAGATCACCAGTAGAGCGGCCTTGACGGAACCCATACTGGCGATCAGATAGAAGGTTGTGAAGTGATAGATGTTTAAGAATCTTCCTGTTGAGGATTTTTTTTTTTTTTTTTTTTTTTTTTTTTTTATGTAGGAAGGATACTGGCCAAGGGCAACAAAAATCTAATAAAAAAAAAATGCCCACTGAAATGCCAGTCCCTAAAAGGGTCAAAGCAGTGGTCAAAAATTGGTGGATAAGTGTCTTGAAACCTCCCTCTTGAAGGAATTCAAGTCATAGGAAGGTGGAAATACAGAAGCAGGCAAGGAATTCCAGAGTTTACCAGAGAAAGGGATGAATGATTGAGAATACTGGTTAACTCTTGCGTTAGAGAGGTGGACAGAATAGGAGTGAGAGAAAGATGAAAGTCTTGTGCAGCGAGGCCGCGGAAGGAGGGGAGGCATGCAGTTAGCAAGATCAGAAGAGCAGTTAGCATGAAAATAGCGGTAGAAGACAGCTAGAGATGCAACATTGCGGCGGTGAGAGAGAGGCTGAAGACAGTCAGTTAGAGGAGAGGAGTTGATGAGACGAAAAGCTTTTGATTCCACCCTGTCTAGAACAGCAGTATGAGTGGAACCCCCCCCAGACATGTGAAGCATACTCCATACATGGACGGATAAGGCCCTTGTACAGAGTTAGCAGCTGGGGGGGTGAGAAAAACTGGCGGAGACGTCTCAGAACACCTAACTTCATAGAAGCTGTTTTAGCTAGAGATGAGATGTGAAGTTTCCAGTTCAGATTATAAGTAAAGGACAGACCAAGGATGTTCAGTGTAGAAGAGGGGGATAGTTGAGTGTCATTGAAGAAGAGGGGATAGTTGTCTGGAAGATTGTGTCGAGTTGATAGATGGAGGAATTGAGTTTTTGAGGCATTGAACAATACCAAGTTTGCTCTGCCCCAATCAGAAATTTTAGAAAGATCAGGAGTCAGGCGTTCTGTGGCTTCCCTGCATGATATGTTTACCTCCTGAAGGGTTGGACGTCTATGAAAAGACGTGGAAAAGTGCAGGGTGGTATCATCAGCATAGGAGTGGATAGGACAAGAAGTTTGGTTTAGAAGATCATTAATGAATAATAAGAAGAGAGTGGGTGACAGGACAGAACCCTGAGGAACACCACTGTTAATAGATTTAGGAGAAGAACAGTGACCGTCTACCACAGCAGCAATAGAACGGTCAGAAAGGAAACTTGAGATGAAGTTACAGAGAGAAGGATAGAAACCGTAGGAGGGTAGTTTGGAAATCAAAGCTTTGTGCCAGACTCTATCAAAGGCTTTTGATATGTCCAAGGCAACAGCAAAAGTTTCACCAAAGTCTCTAAAAGAGGATGACCAAGACTCAGTAAGGAAAGCCAGAAGATCACCAGTAGAGCGGCCTTGACGGAACCCATACTGGCGATCAGATAGAAGGTTGTGAAGTGATAGATGTTTAAGAATCTTCCTGTTGAGGATAGATTCAAAAACTTTAGATAAGCAGGAAATTAAAGCAATAGGACGGTAGTTTGAGGGATTAGAGCGGTCACCCTTTTTAGGAACAGGTTGAATGTAGGCAAACTTCCAGCAAGAAGGATAGATTAAAAAACTTTAGATAGGCAGGAAATTAAAGCAATAGGACAGTAGTTTGAGGGATTAGAACGGTCACCCTTTTTAGGAACAGGTTGAATATAGGCAAACTTCCAGCAAGAAGGAAAGGTAGATGGTGACAGACAGAGCTGAAAGAGTTTGACTAGGCAAGGTGCAAGCACGGAGGCACAGTTTCGGAGAACAATAGGAGGGACCCCATCAGGTCCATAAGCCTTCTGAGGGTTTAGGCCAGCAAGGGCATGGAAAACATCATTGCGAAGAATTTTAATAGGTGGCATGAAGTAGTCAGAGGGTGGAGGAGAGGGAGGAACAAGCCCAGAATCGTCCAAGGTAGAGTTTTTAGCAAAGGTTTGAGCAAAGAGTTCAGCTTTAGAAATAGATGTGATAGCAGTGGTGCCATCTGGTTGAAATAGAGGAGGGAAAGAAGAAGAAGCAAAGTTATTGGAGATTTCTGGCTAGATGCCAAAAATCACGAGGGGAGTTAGATCTTGAAAAGTTTTGACATTTTCTGTTAATGAAAGAGTTTTTGGCTAGTTGGAGAACAGACTTGACATGGTTCCGGGCAGAAATATAAAGTGCATGAGATTCTGGTGATGGAAGGCTTTGTGGGCCACCTCTCTTTCATGTATAGCACGAGAACAAGCTGTGTTAAACCAAGGTTTAGAAGGTTTAGGACGAGAAAAAGACTGAGGAATGTATGCCTCCATGCCAGACACTATCACCTCTGTTGTGCGCTCAGCACACAAAGACGGGTCTCTGACACGGAAGCAGTAGTCATTCCATGGAAAATCAGCAAAATACCTCCTCAGGTCCCCCCAACTAGCAGAGGCAAAACGCCAGAGGCACCTTCGCTTAGGGGGATCCTGAGGAGGGATTGGAGTGATAGGACAAGATAAAGATATGAGATTGTGATCGGAGGAGCCCAACAGAGAAGAAAGGGTGACAGCATAAGCAGAAGGATTAGAGGTCAGGAAAAGGTCAAGAATGTTGGGCGTATCTCCAAGACGGTCAGGAATACGAGTAGGGTGTTGCACCAATTGCTCTAGGTCGTGGAGGATAGCAAAGTTGTAGGCTAGTTCACCAGGATGGTCAGTGAAGGGAGAGGAAAGCCAAAGCTGGTGGTGAACATTGAAGTCTCCAAGAATGGAGATCTCTGCAAAAGGGAAGAGGGTCAGAATTTGCTCCATTTTGGAAGTTAAGTAGTCAAAGAATTTCTTATAGTCAGGAGTTAGGTGAGAGGTATACAGCACAGATAAATTTAGTATGAGAGTGACTCTGTAGTCGTAGCCAGATGGTGGAAAACTCGGAAGATTCAAGAGCGTGGGCACGAGAGCAGGTTAAGTCATTGCGCACATAAACGCAGCATCCAGCTTTGGATCGAAAATGAGGATAGAGAAAGTAGGTGGGAACAGAAAAGGGGCTACTGTCAGTTGCCTCAGACACCTGAGTTTCGGTGAGGAAAAGAAGATGAGGTTTAGTAGAGGAGAGGTGGTGTTCTACAGATTGAAAATTAGATCTTAGACTGCGAATGTTGCAGAAGTTAATGAAGAAAAAGTTGAGGGGGCTGTCAAGACACTTAGGGTCGTCGACAAAAAGACAGTCCGACCTGGGGACATTTATGGTCCCCTCCCCAGATGGGGACTCCGAGGCTGGTGTAGGAGTCGCCATGATGATTTAAAAATTTTTGAGTGAAGGGTGTGTGTGTTATTAGGTGCTTGTAGGTTTGTGTGGAGGAAGAGAGTTGTCTTTAGAGGGCAGGCTGTGACTGCCCCCTTGTGTTGTGAGACACAAAGGGAAACGTTCAGTGAGGTCACAGCTGGGTTTAATGATAAGTTCACAGCACCCCCTGAACAGTGCTTTAGACCTCACTGGGAGTAATTATCGTTTCAGCAGGTGTCTACTGCCTCCTCCTGTGAGGAGGCAGTAGACTTCCTTGTATAACCAGCTCTGCATTCGTTAAAAGCATTCTATATTTCTCCCTTTTCTCTTCATACTTCTTTCATGCAGTTTCATTCTACTTCTGCTTATCTTCTGAAGCAGTATAATATTCAAAACACCTAACTTGTAACAGCTGTATGTCTTGCTTCTCTGTCAGCCACCAGTGCAGTATTCTTTTTTTTAATACCAGTTGGTTCACATTCCACTGTACTACCAACTTTCACCAGACTTCCCTCTATCTGTATTAAATGAAAACACTCAGTTTCAGACTCCTCATTGGCCTTCCCAAGCACCAGCAGTTTTAGCAGAATGGCACAAGACAGGTAGGACATGGTGCCTCTCGACCTCGAGCTTCTGGCTGAGCTGGAGGAGGAAGCAACCTCTCACTATACTGAGGAGGATAACCAGTTTACAGAGGTAGTGTGTATGTCTGTTGTTACACATGTGTGGTGCTTTGTTTCAGCTTTCCTTTTTTTATTGAGACATCAGCTTAATGTGTGTGCATGCTCAAGTGTGGATGCTTTGTTTCATCTGCCTCTTTTGTTAAGATATCAGCCTAGAGTAATGAAAATTACTTCACATCACTGGGATGGATATTGTCACAAAGGAGTATAGTTGCTGAAGCCAAGCTGATCTGTAAGTTGTGCTCTCTGCATGCTCTCCGCCTCCTTCCCCTATCTTTTGAAAATATTGGTATGAAAACATAATGTATGATATCAAAGTATTAACTTTTAGAAAAAAAAAAGTTTAAAGAAATAGACCAGTTATTTACACAACTCATTCATACGCCTGTGTTTCATATCACGTCACTGACTTGCATCACGTCTCCACTGGTGAGTCAGCAGGCATGACTGCATAACCTAGACACAATCAGTGGCCAGTGGGAGCAGCAGCAAGTGAACTGTAAGAGTTTTTAAAAAGAAAACTGCTTGTAATCCACCATCAGATCAATATGGGTGTTTGCTGCTATTGTATATTACCCATGCAAATCAGTTCACACTGTTTGATGTGTAGCTTATTTTATCTTTCCTCCAGGCAGAGAAAATTTGCACAGTTCACAGGCAGTCTCAACAAAGGAAAATAGCCAAGATAAAGCATGTGTGTATATACACACACACACACACACACACACACACACACACACACACACACACACGCACACACACACACACACAATTTTGTTGATTCATTCCATCTGTAAGCACCCCCACTCTCCCATAGATCACATTAGAACAGAAGTTTGAGGGTTGTGGAAAGTGTGATATTTCCTGCCACAAACATTGTGTGGAGTATGTCGTCCTAAGGTTAAGTGGTGGGACTTTGGCTGACACATAGTGGCAATTAGAGGAAAATCCCTGACACATAGTGGCAATTAGAGGAAAATCCCATCATTATTGGAGCAAGACAGCTGAAGGAACAGAACCCCATGATTCTTCTGGATGTCAGTGTGAGTGGCGGAGCATATCATGCTCTCCAGAAGCCTCAAACCTAGAAGCCAGGTGATGTACTGTAACTCAGTTTACTCCAGTTTGGTGGCACATTTTCTTGTATGCAGTCCTGATTTGTACCATACAGTCACTCACTGTGTAAGTCTTTGACATCATGAGAAATTTGTGCACTTGTATATGCATGCATCACAAAATGCTGCAGATGGGATGAGGTAAGTGATACTTCATAAAAAGGCATATATTTCTCAAGAAAAGTAATTAAAACCGACTCATATTGTCAATCAAAGCAAGTGGGAAGAACTTGAGTATTGCCATTTAGTAGGTATTTTTGGTATGCAGCTTCTCTGTGGTGAATACAGTGGTAAAAATAACTAACATGCTAGTTGGCCACATGCAACTCACCAATCATGTCAAGATGTGCTGGCTGGACTTCTTTTACCCTATCCTTCCACCTCCCTGTGATTCTCTTCTCCTATTACTCTATCACCTTTCACCTTACTTGTTCAGCACTTCTGTCAGCTTTTCCTGCTCTCATTCATCTTAAATCTACTCGCAAAAATTCCCTCCCTCCATTAGGTGTTGGTCAGACATCACTCTACCTTTTCCTCTCATCATTCACAGGCAATATTTTTACTGCTTCCCTGACACTGGTGGTGACAATTCTTCATCTGCTTGCATCACTCAAGTATGCTCATCATTATCCTTCTTAAATATAAATATTTCCAGTCACTAACTGTCACTGAAAGCATAGCCCTAACATTCTTCCTCCAATTTAATTTCTTTGAAGTGCACCACACAACTACACCTTAAACTACACACAGTGGAACCTCGGTTCGTGAACATTCCTATTTATGAACAAATCACTTCATGAATATTTTTTAAGAATTTTTGCCATGGTTCTTGAACAGTGTTTCTGTGTGTGAATGCACAAACACCCTGCAGACCCCCTCAGCTGGCAAGCACACACACACTTGTGTTTTGGCATGCCTGCCGTGAACATTGTGATTATCACACACTGGCAAGTCACCCAAGTCAGGTGCCTTCCCAGCTGTTGGAGAGGAGCTAGACCTGGATCTCCTTTACCCCATTCCACCTCTAGTAAATTGCATGCCTTCTTATTTAGCCTGCCTCTTTTTACTTTACTTTCAGGATGGTTATAAAGATGATAATGATTGGAGAGAAAAGACACCATCTCGCCTTGCACCAAACATGCACTGGCTGGAAGGAAATATTGGAGCAAGACTGTAAAGGAGGGATTTTTCTGCATAACAGTATGTGCTCTGTTGTCCAATTACATTTCACCTCATGTCCCATTGTCTGGATGCCCAAAGAAAGAGTGTATCTGTTAGACAGGTTTATAAGACGTGAGGTTGTCAAGAATTCCTGGATCACAGACACAAGGTGGAATTTGGAAAGCATGTGCTGTCATGAGTAGTGCAACAATCCCCATTTTACATAGACTTTTATGCTCAAATATTTCCTTCCAGCCAACCCATGCCTGGTGCAAGGCAAGATTTTGTCTTTTCCTCTCAAATAACTCTTTCCAACCATTCTGAAAGTTGAAATAGGAAGTGGCAGACTTAATTAATTTATGAAGGCATGTGATTTAGAGATGGAGTAAGGTAAGGGCTCCCAGGTCAAACAGCTGGGAAGGCACCTGACCTTCATATCAGTGACATGATATAGCCTGATGTCCAAGAAACTTACACCTTTCTGTGGTTACTGTAACTTCATTCTTGTCAAAAAAAAAATAAAAAAAAAAAAAAAAAAAAAAAAAAAATAATAATAATAATAATAATAATAATAATAATGCAGTTTCTGAGGTTGGAATAGATTAATTGTATTTTAATTAATTTAAATGGGAAAACTTGTTTTGGTTTGTGAACTGAGGTTTCTACTGTACATAGATCCTAACAAAGTTCAGAATCCCCTGAATCCCTCCTTTCTACTCTATAGCAGCTCCTTGTCTCCTTGTCTCTGAAATGACCAGTATTTGATATGTTCCAGCACTGCAAGAAGAGCCTGCCTAAGCCGCCAATACTCCCTGCTGACAGATTTGACCGCAACAGACAGTGCAGAGGCAACTTTAGGCATCAAGACTACAGGAAGGAAGGAGGCTGCAGGGATCAAGGGGAGTACAGAGGTCATGGGAATTATAGGGATCGTGGGAATTACAGGGATCACAGGAGGGAATATTCTGACCACAGGCAAGGGAGGTTTGTCAGTGACCACAGAGATCATGATGACAGCAGAAGGGATAGCGAGAAGAGGAAGTACAGGTCTGAGAAGGAGAGTGATGAGTATGGAAGAAGGAATTACCAGTCCAGCAAATACTACAATGGGTGGGGGGGGGGGGTGTCATCCTGTTGAGTTTTGTGAATCCAGTGGCTGGTATATTTATCTTTCATCAGGGACTTCACACAAGCTTCCACGCCATTAATTCTTTGACCATTACCAAAGGTTACTGACATTTAATTTACATTTAAATGCCTGCCTGCCTGTCTGTTCATATCTTTCTCTCACAATGTACTCACCATTCACTAGTGAACATTTAGATTTTTAGGAAATATTTTTGAGCAAGTTCCTTCATCACAAGGCAACCATCTACTAAAAAGAAAGAAAAATGGAATATATGTTGGCATTTCCTCGATTGCTTTTGGTGTCAGTGTGTGACTTTCCAGAGTGACAATACAAGTGTTATCCCCACTACAAGTCATGCACTATATATAACATCACTGAGTATCTTTTCTCTCATTTTCATATAAATGTTTGTAACATTTTCATATAAATGTATGCTAACTTTTATGTGGACTTACTGTAAGATTTTTTAAAAGTAAAGTATTTTTCCAATTTACGATTATATACTAAAAACCTCCAAGAAAAGTATTTTTCCAATTCACGATTATATACTAAACCTTCACCTCCAAGATAAGACGTGATGGTTCATAACGTGCACAGGAATGGCATCCAACAAAGTAATTGTTGCCAAAGCCTCCAGTAATCCAGAACCTTAAAAAAGTTGCAACCCTCACTTTAGTCTGAAATTTTTATACTGTATGTCTGCATAATTATCAAGTTACATCCCCATGCAGCCTCAGCACACCAAGGCAAGGAGATACCGTGAAGGATTAGACCAAACATTAACACAGGTAAATCTTTAAACTTACACTAAATCTTAAGATGGCAAGGCAACAACTACTTTGTTGGATACTGTTGTAATATGTAGTTTTTATTCTCACCCAAACTTTCTGGCATAAATTAAGCATGAATGATGAATAAGGCTGCCACAATTTGTAAAGAAAATACTGACTGATGTTAATAATATGGATTTAAGAAGTAAATGTAAAATAAACCTCTGCATGAATAACAAGACTTTTCTGTAGAATGTGTTGGTTAGTGTGGTGATGACTGCTACTGCTGCTGCTGCTGCTGCTACCGCTGCAGGTCAAGTGGCTTCTTGGGACTGTGCGTCACAGTACTCCTTGATTTCTGAAATAAACATTGAATCATTACTACAGTGTTTAGTGCATCCACTGAAATTCCATCTACTTATGCATCAGTCTGACATTCTCCAAGAGAGGCAGCCAGGACATCTATGTAACCCTACAAGCAATGCCTTAAGGCCAACTGAAATCATTCTAACTGGGAAAAGTAAGATGTAAAGGGAGCAGGTATCCATTTATTAATTCTTCAAATCTTTTGTTCATTTCTTGTTCCTAAATAAATATCAGCTTGGCAATGGAGAAGTAATGAAAGTGAAAAGTGTTAAAAGGAAAGGGTAACGTACATATCTATTCTACATTCATAATCACAAAACCTCTCAGATTTCAAACAAGAGTTCACTGCTTCACCTGCACAAAAAGTAATACAGGTGAGTGGGAGGGAAGACCAGCGAGACAGTGATAAAACATGGCCTTGTGCTGATTATTCAGGAAGAGACCAGAGATTAGCACACAAGAAATTAACCAAGAGGACAAAGAATATATGATTACATGAGCAGGGAAAATGGAGGATGGTGATGTGCAACAATGAAGGGAAAAAAAAAAAACATGTTTAGAAAGATGTATCATCTCTTCAACATTTCAAACCACTTCTATTTTACATTGCTCCTCTATTTACACTTTATCTCATTTTCCTTGACATTGTTTATGGTTCTTGTGACTGCCTGCCTCATTTTGAAGTGAAATCCTACCATCAGGGTCAAGTCTGCAGCCATTCTACTTCATTAAGTCTGGAGTCTGGACTCTGTCTGGTATAAATACCACCTCAAAAGTGCCTGCTATCTCCTCTGTGAACAAGCCAGCAGTAGGGTGTTGGGAAGTCCCACTGTAGGCAGTGCCTGGCTGAGGACTTAAGGCAGCATCACACAAGGCAAATTTCTGCAAGCATGCTGCCTGTTTTGCTGGTGAGACCAGCGACACAGCAAGTTTGGCATCACACAGGGACTGGGCTGTTATGTTGACATCTTGTAATAAATCTTTCGCTCTATTTGGCAGCTCATATAGGCTGTGCAGCACTGCCTCTACAAGCCGTGGCTGCACCCTGCTGGCCATGGTCAGTCACTCTGGGCCCCAGGGTTGAGGTGGCAACAGCGCAAGTAGGTCCTACAGCCAACAATGTGCCCAGATCCACTATAGCTCAATTAATGTGTCGAGCTTTCACACTCCAGCAAAACTTAGTGCGGGTCTCCTTCACAACACATTGTTTATCTCCCCAGCTGCAGTTGTCAAATAAGCACTGTAAGTAATTTCACAAGCACACACTGGCACATATACTTCATTTTTATAAGTTCTATAGTTGACAGTTTTACTCAAAGTACCACAATATATTTTTATTTAACATGTACAGCTTGTAGTACAGTGGTCATTTAATTTCAAATACTCCCAGCAAGTCTGGTATCACAGCCATATGCCATTCTTCCTGACAGCTCAGTTTGCCCAGCTGGCAGCAAAAATGGGCAGCATACTGGGGGAAATTTGCCCTGTGTGACACTGCCTTTAGTGTGATTAGCTGCACATACTAATATGATGCCAACCCCTACATGCTTAATGTGGGATAAGCTGGCTACAAGATTAGCCAGTCAAGATGTTTGCATGAACTAAATTCATATAATATTCTCCACAATTGTGCAAACAATTGGCACAGCATGAATGAGAGACCACTGACACGGAACACTGATTAGATTGAGTGCAGAGCATATGTAAATAGAAAATGGGACACGAGCCTGTAGGACTCTGTCTGTGGCTTGTCTGCACCTGATCTGCTCAGCTGAATGTCTCAGGCACAGGGGGCAGGGGAGGGGATGGGCTGTCATGGTGTGGTGAGGGGCAAACAAGAGGCGGTGGTGTCAGGCTCTTGTGCTGACAAACTTGAGTAAGCCTTTGCAAATGTCCCTTGTGTTGGGGTAGGAGGAGGGATCCATCCTCTCCCCATTAGAGACTCAGGCACCAAGGTGAATTTGAAATTAACCTTAGGCAATGTTTTTGTGCAGTGTGTGTGTGTGTGTGTGTGTGTGTACACACACACACACACACACACACACACACACACACACACACACACACACACACACACACACACACACAGTCTTTACTACCTCCTTTGTGGGGGTGGTGGCCTGGAACAAAGATTGAATTCCAGATAAAGAATCTTCCATTTAAAACAACACTTACTGTTTGCAATGTCTTTGTATGCCTGAGTGACAGCAGCATCTGGCTCGTGTCGGAATGTTGGTGCCTTCATCACACGCCTGGGCCACCCAGGGGTCCAGCGGCAGCTGGCCAAGCAGTGGCATCTCAGTATCCTCTGCCAGCTGGGGGTCACATCCCAGTAGTGGCAGGGAAGATGGCCGTCTTGGTCTGAAATTCATGGTGCATCAAGATAAGACAAGCCTGACATACTCCTCTTAAGATGGCTTACCTAATACAAGATTTGCAAGATTGCTTATTGAAAAATTTTTGTTTCATCCTGGCAGAAAAATTGTGTAATTTTTTTTTGTTCTGTTAATTTCATTTAAACTGGTTGACTTTTGTATTGCCAAAAATCTTCCATTGATAAGAATGGTGTGGTCTGTCGCCATCAATCTTGTCCCTTTACATAACACACATGAATTCCCACCTAGCCAAGAGGTGGTCTTGGTTGCAAGGAGTCTATGATTGCTGCTGGATCCCAGCTACATCACCACCCCTCTTTGCTGCTGACACACAAATGAACAGGTGAGAGGCACCACACATCTCACTCACCTTACACTTGGGGCACACAAAGGTGGTCATGTTCTCCACCAGGCCAATGATGGGAATGTTCACTTTCCTGCAGAATGTTATTTCCTTCCTCACATCCAGCAGAGCCACTTCCTGGTGAGGGAAACAAGTCACATGAAGTCAGTAATGAAAGTCAGTAATGAGGACAGGTCAAGAAACAACAGGCTCAAACCCAATAAAGTTAGATTTGAAAGAGAGATACAAAGAAATTGGTTATCAAGTAGTGATAGATGAAAGAAGCAGGCTTAGTAAAAAGGTTATTAGTGCTGAGTCATTAAGGACAAGTAAAGACAAATTTCTGGATGAGGAGGATAGGTAGAAATGGAAGGGTATATTTCATACAGGGACTGCCATGTGTGGGCTTCTTGTAGCTTCCCTCATCTCATGTTGTTATATTCTAAGCAATCCCACATCAAACACTACTAATTCTTCCCTCACACTTTCTCCACTGTACTCATTTCATACCTCACATCAATATATTCAGTCTTACATCCACAGCTACATGCTTAAACACTACCTCATCAATCACTTCAACATTAAAAACTACATTACTCTCCTGTCACCCAACATCCTTATACACTTACATTTCTTAAAGTAAACAAGATACATGAAATACAAGAAATTAAAAAAACCTCACGATGATAATTCTTGATTCCACATAAAACTCAACGGTTTGACAAAATCAGCAACGCTTCTCCTTTGACCATTTCCCTGGAGTGAGTGCAGGGTTGGTGTCATGTACAAGTCTCCTCCAGTTAACCATTTCTGTCCCTTTCATGTTCCTCTGTGCCTCCTATCCTTTGCTGTTCTACCACAATCTCATCCCTCCATCTCACTCTATCTTCCCCTCAGTGGCTTTCTCCAGGCTCCTTTAATTGGCTTCTGGTCTCCTCTTCTTACAAAACCAAAGACACTAGAGGTAACCTATTTCTACTACTTACCATCTTTCTTGGGTCCCTTCCAGATGACAGCGTCGTCTGCACTGTTGAGCAGGAACCCAACGGACATGACAGCCAGATTGTCAGACACATACTGAAAGGGTACACTGTCTTGTCATATATAAAGGATTTATCTGAAGTGTCTGTCATATACAAATGATCTATCTAAAGAGTACCTGTTATATACAAATGATTTAGTTGAAGAGTGTGTGCCAACAAATTATTTATGTGAAGTATTTATCCATCATATACAAATAATTATCTGAATCAAATAAAAAATAAATACAAATAAATAAAAAAAATACATGAAAATAGAAAGCAGAGTTTCTTCCCAGAGTAACAAGGTAGGTAATACTTAATGTGAAGGATAATTAAGAAGAAAAAAAAAAAAAATTTTTAATTACTGTAACTCTGTGTGGGCTGAAGTACAAGAATGCTTAAAATGATCTAGCATGAGACAGCATTTCTGGTGCACAACTACAGGGAAAAATAATGGGAGCATTTTGTTCACACCACAGAATACTATTGGGAAAACTCTAACCTCGTTTAAGAAATTTATAAAAAGGGGAAAAAAAAAAGGAAACAGCATTTCTGGTTCACAACTACAGGGAAATAACAGGAGCATTTGTTTACACCACGGTGTACTATTGGGAAAACTCTAACCTGGTTTAAGAAATTTATAAGAAGGGAAAAAAAGGAAAAAGGAAAACTGGGAAACTATTTTGACATGATGGAAGTGTTAAATCTTCAAGTAAAAAAAATAAAATAAAATAAATAAATAAAAAATAAATAAATAAAAAGGACTGACACACACACACACACACACACACACACACACACACACACACACTTTTACACTATTACCATTGAGGCTTATCCCAGGTTAAGAGATTTTCCTCAACAGTACAAAACCTAACATAGGAACCTGGAAGTTGCCACCTACCACAGGGGACCAGCCAACACCTGAAGAGTGGACCTTCTCCTCTGCTGTCCCCAACACCCGCGGCTGAGACGGCCCACAGATGTCAATGTCAAGGAACCCCACCTGCCAGGGAGACAATGGAGGGGCAATGTTACCACAGGAAGGATGACCGGGAAGACTGAACAACTCACACGATCCTTATACAGGGTGTCCTTGAGTTACACTTGTCCACTTGTTGAGTGACGTGCAGGATGTATTGTTAGTATGAAGCTGTTGACAAGTAAGATCATTGTATTTAATGCATTGGGAAGAATAATAATGCAATGTGGCAAAGGTATGGCTATATTGGAAGTGAGTGAGCCATAAGTAGCTGCATTTTCTATTGTACTTTTGTTAAGGTGATCTGTTTTCTGTTTCATCAGATGAAAAGCAATGAGACAAGCAGCAGCACTGGCTGTGCTTCAGTGCAGTTTTGCCAGTGTTACTGCAGTTCAAGAACATTTGTGGGTGACATTACAACAGTGGTGAGCTCTGTTCCTGGGCTGCATCATAAACATTATTTTGGCGTGTCAGAACCATCCTAAGTAGGCAGTGAACCTGACACACACTTCCTTCCTCAGTCTATTGCCACATGATGAAGCATGCCTTCACTACACTCACCAGTTCACTAATTCTTTGTATTGTTTTTATCTTTTATTTCGTTTAGAAAAAAGAGTGTTTGGTGCAGTATGTGTGTGTGGTGTACTATAAAAAGTAAGAGGTCAGCATATTGGAGGGCATGCTGCTACCCTCACTCGAAGTGTACCACTGAATAAAAAAAAAAAAAAAAAAAAAAAAAAAAGCCAAGCAAAATGCAGGTAATTATGAAATGGGTGAAGTGAAAACCGCCATGAACGGAGGACTCCCTGCGTTGGCCCATATTCAGAAACACTGGTCTCACCACTACTACTTTCCAAGACCACAAAGATGACAAGCTGGGTTCTCAAGAGTGGTTTTCCTATTAGTAGATTTGTTAATCTGTCACTTGAACCATAAAGACACACTTAAAAACCTGTATCACTTCAAGCAGAGCCTTTGGAAAGTAGTGGGGCACACAAGTATTTAAGAATACAGTTCACTGTGAGTCAAGGTCAACTCACTTCACTGGTCACTGTTTCATTATTTTTTTTTTTGGTATTTTTTTTTATTATTTTTCAACTAACTTACTATTTGTAATAAATTTTAATGCTTTATGCTTTTACAGTCAATGAATATGTAATGCTTTTACATTGACTGTAATGCTTTTACAGTCAATGAATATTTACTTTTTTTGGATAGTTTTCTAGTTTTACTTTTTATGTGAGTCACTCACAATGTCTAAACTAGATTCTATACAGATGTATTCTTACTTACATACAAACATGTGTTCAGTGTTTGATGCACAGCCATGCAACACTCAATAAAAAGTTCTCTCTCAATCTGTCATGATGCTCAGTACAGTGGTCAGCTAACCTCACTGACACCAGAGAGCATCACTGCACTGCTCACTCAGCAAGGGAGGGCTGCGTTCAGACCTGTCCTGTCCTACAAGAGGCTCTGACCAAAGGAAAAGAAGCAGAGAGAGAGAGAGAGAGAGAGAGAGAGAGAGAGAGAGAGAGAGAGAGAGAGAGAGAGAGAGAGAGAGAGAGAGAGAGAGAGAGAGAGAGAGAGAGAGAGAGAGAGAGAGAGAGAGAGAGAGAGAGAGAGAGAGAGAGAGAGAGAGAGAGAGAGAGAGAGAGAGAGAGAGAGAGAGAGAGAGAGAGAGAGAGAGAGAGAGAGACTAAAGGTGCCAGTCCCTAAAAGGAACAAAAATATCCAAAATCAATTGGAGAGATCTCTTCAAGCCTCCCTCTTGAGAGATTTCAAGTCACAGGCAAGAGGGAATGCAGCAGCAAGCAGGAGTTTGAGTTTACAATTAACAGTTATTACAGTATATCCATGGGTTACTGCATTTCATCACTTTCACCATCCTACATTTCAATTCCTCTCTTACAAAGCACAGCAAATCTTTGATACACCAATTCTTCTCGCTGTCCACTCTGCTCACACCACAGGCATCCCTTCAGTAACTCATTTCTACTGTTTCAGTCCTACTTCAATAACTTTTCATCTATATTCAATAAAATAAATAAATAATAGCAACCACTCTGCACTAAATAAATTTCAAAACTAACACCAGCTCACATACTGATCACTCAACTAATCAGCACTAAACATGAGACACCCTTGCCAGACAGCACCAGCACCTTGTTCTTGACGGATGCCAGGCGCTCCCTCACCACCACCAGGTCTGTGCACCACATGCCATCATTATGATTTTTTATTTTTACTTTGATTTTATTTATTTATTTTTCTATACAAGAGGGACACTGGCCAAGGGCAACAAAAAGAGCAAAGGAGAAAGTCTATTGATGTGTCCGTCCCAAAAGAAGTGTCAAAAATGTCATCCAATATTGGAGGATGTGTCATGAAGCCTCCCTCTTGAAAGAGTTCAAGTCATAGGAAAGAGGAAATACAGAAGCAGGAAGGGAGTTCCTGAGTTTACCAGAGAAAGTGATTAATTATTTAGAATACTGGTTAACTCTTACATTAGAGAGGTGGACAGAATAGGGGTGAGAGAAAGGAGAAAGTCTAGTGCTGCGAGGCCATGGGAGGAGGGGAGGCATGCAGTTAGCAAGATCAGACGAGCAGTCAGTGTGAAAAACGTGGTAGAGGATAGCAAGAGATGCAATAATGTGCCAATGAGAGAGAGGCTGAAGACAGTCAGTTAGCAGTGAGTAGTTGATAAGATGAAATGCTTTTGACACTGAACAAAAATTAGCAACTGTTGTGTATTGAAGCATCTCACTTATGTTATCAATAAGGTGTACTGAAGCATTTCATCAGATGTATCAGTGAAGCGTTTCACCAAAGGGGTTCAGAACCCCCTGGCCAGACATGAACCTTACACAGGGGAGTGAATACCTTTGTAGGCAAGACTTGAGTGGGAGTAAAAACAGTGACCACTTACGCTTTTCCATCTCACACAGTTCCTCCACACTAAAGCAACCAAGGCATAGTACATTTCATGGCTATAAATCAAATAAAAACTAATATACATACTAGTTAAACTTGCAATAAAACCTGTGCAAAGACCAAGCATAAGATATCACAGGAACTCATTGCCTAACACAGCTTTTTTTCATCCAAGTCTCTTAGTACTGGTATAACAAGAAGCAATGGATGTGGTACAGAGTGTTGTAGGACAGCCTGAGGATAGGTAAAAAGAGTGGTTTGGTGCCCCAGGAGTGTTGCATGAACATGTCTGATACACCCAGTGAGCCAACTTACTTATGGCATACACAAAGATATGAAATAAAAAGTTTGTCCAGCAATCCAGCCGTCTATAAGTGTGTGATGCCCACTCCTAAAAACTTCCCCCACAGGACAAGAATGGCAGTGTCCATTGTGTCCATTGTGTCCAGTGTCCTTGAATGCTCTAATCCTCACCTTATCTCCCCTCCCACACTCCAGCAAGACAGAGCTCTCCACAGCAAGGCTTCCATACATCAAGTCCACAGGCTGACTCATACCAGGTACAGCATCAGGACTCACTTCAAAACTTTCTACACTAAGCAAGACTCACCATTTTCTACAGTAGGCAAGGTTTCAACAACAAAATTCAAATTATAAAACATCCAGACAGAGGAGAGCCACAGGAAGGTGAAAGTAAAGCATAAAGAAGTATGTGTGAGTGAGACAGTTGCCAGTGAGGACAGAAGCCTTCAAACAGCCTTGAGGGAGTGACTGGGTGGAGGGAGGTGGAGGCTCTTCTGCCGTGGCTGCCCCTCCTGCAGGATGCACTTATGATGCAGTTAACTTTAAGTGAATGCAGGAACAGAAATACACTAGAGAGAAAAAAAAAGAGATGAGAAAGACTGAGAAACAAATGGAACACAAACCATAAAGAGAAATGAAAAGAAAAAATGCAAGAGTAAAATAAGAAACAAACAAAAGAAAGAAGGAGAAATATATTAGCAGGACAGAGGCACCAGTACAGGACACACACTGCACATAACAAAGCTCCCATCACCACCAACCATCAACACAAACCCATGGAGGCACCACCACCAACACACAGACATGCCACACACACACCGTAGGTGACCCAAGGGAAAGACACCAGTGCTCTGAAAGAAAAGGTTCACTACACACACACAAACACACACACACACACAAAGACACCATCATTATCAAATCATTAAGTATTCAGTGGCAGACATGAACATTTAAGAAGTAACGAATGGCAGGTGTAGTAGGATAGGTGAGGCCTCTATAACTTTAAGAGTGACCTTGATGTCCTCAGGCTTGGCACTCATGAAGTAGAAGTTCAGCTTGTGTTTCTCAGGGGTTGATACGTTTTCCATCTGTCCAGAGGTGGGATGCACTGCCCTGGCCATTACACTCAACATGGGCAGCTGAATTCCTGGAAACTAGACACACTAATCTTATAACACTTCCACCAATCAAACCCAACTCAGCCATCACTCATAAGAACAAAAGAACACAAGGGAAACGGCAGGAAGCCATCAGGCCTACAAGTGGGAGTCCCTGTACGAAACATACCTACCTATTTCCACCATTCTCATCCAAAAATTTGTCTAATCTTTTAAAACTTGCTATTTGATTCATCCACTACTCTATCTAATAACCAATTTCTTCCTATCACTTTTCACTGATCATTCTCATCTATACATTTGTCTAATCTTGTTTCATAGCTCCCTAATGACTCAGCACTAACAACCTGGTTACAGATTCTATTTCATCTGTTCACCACTCTATTGAGAACCTATTTCTTCCTCACTGTTTAAAAGCTTAAAGCAGCATTAAAGTACACAATTCTTTGCCTCAAGCCCCAGGTGTGTGTGTGTGTGTGTGTGTGTGTGTGTGTGTGTGTGTGTGTGTGTGTGTGTGTGTGTGTGTGTGTGTTGTTGAGGGCCTGGCCAAGGGTAACAGAAACTGGTGAAAATGTGTCCACTAAAGGCGTCAGATCCTGAAGGAGACAGTGAAAGCAGTCCAAAATTACCTGGAGAAATGTCTTGAAGCTTCACTCCCTCTCAAAGAAGTTAAAGTCACAGACAGGAGTAAATACAGAAGTAGGCAGGGAGTTCCAGAATTTACCAGTGAAGCTTGCCAGTGTGAGTCCAAAGTGAGGCAGAGGACATGTTCACTGCTGTACAACTTTTCCACTGGTCACCTACACAACTTTTTAAACAATTTCTTGAATAATTGTGTAGCTTAAAAACAATATAACGTGCTATTCTTTGTCTACTTTCTGTGCATCCAGTAAGCAGTTTTCTCGTGCTCTGAATGTTAACAAGGGACAGTCACTACATTGGAAGTGTTCCCAACATAGCACCAGTCACTATGTTACTGGGTACACCCTGAAAAGTTTTGTTCATGATACAACACAAAATTGCAACTTCATAATCAACTTTGAAAGCCTACACGGTAATAATGCAATTAAAAAAGTAAGTGAGGGAAGGAATAACTTCCTACCATTACCAAAAAGATCAAGCTACTGTTCACTTTCAACCAGTGACAACAGTGTGGACAACATGAAGGATATCAAGAATATCAAGCCAGGTAAACTCTGGAACTCCCTACCTGCTTCTGTATTTCCTCTTTTGACTTGAATTATTTCAAAATGGAAGTTTTAAGATGGTTCAAATTTTGGATGATCCTTTTTTGAGTGTACTCTATAAGGACTAGCACCTTGAGTGAGCCTTTCTATAACTTTTGCTGCCCTATGCCAGTGCCCCTCTTACATGAATGAAAAAATCACGGAAAAAATAATCCGCATCATAAAGGCATGCTGAGGCTCCATCAGGGCAAAGCAGAGACCAGTGGTGGGAAAGTTCATGTTGAGGCCAAGTAAGCATGGCACACTCTTGTATCTCACTCCTGGTGGCATGACTCTGGCCTCTGGCACAAATAAACAATCTTTCTGACTAGCAGACGTCCACTAGGGGATGACGGGACTAAGAGAATGAATGATGTGTCTATGAATGTGCGTTGCTTTGTCAGGGACATCCCATGTGGAATTGCTGGTTTGGTATATAGATAAAAATAGACAGATGTATTAGATGTATGTTAAGACAAATGTTGGGTCTTGGTGTGAATGTGTGGGGCCAGCTGTACTATGACTTAGCTCCTGGTGTAGTAGGCGGGTCCATGAGACTGTCCCTCTCCACCAGGGGAAGACAGCTCAAAGAGTGTGAATGATGTGTGTTTGTGAATGTGTGGTGCTTTGTCTGTGCCAACCCGTGTCACTGCTGGCCTGCTAAATGGATGCAGAGATAGATATTTATTCTTAACATATGGCCATACATACTTCCCCCGTCAGTGTTAGTACTCACATTCTTGGCAAAGGTTCCTAGGGTGTCCTCAATGTCTCTCTTGAACGTCCTCTCCATGTCCCTCATGAACTACTCCATCTGGGAGAATGGCTCTTGCCAAAAGGGGTCACAGTGGATCAGCCTCACCTGGCCCGGGTGAACCATGGGAAGCACCAAGGCCCTCCTGCTGCAGGGCTGGGTCACTACCGCCCTCACCTGTGGAGCCGCTCGCCCCACCATGTGGAAAGATACCATGGCTGCTGCTGCTGCCTGCTGATGGGGAGGACAGCTGTTATGGTTACATTATCCTGCCACACCTCTGGGAAGATGCTGCTTACAAGAGCACACAACTTTTTTGGTCTAAAGGGTAACTTTTCTTGTTCCCTACTTGAAAGAGTGGAAGTTGGTTGGTTGGATGTATCTACTGGTACACAAGCTCACCAACCCACAACTCTACCCAGTCACCAACACGTTTAACATGCCTACGAAAGATACAATTGTACAACTTGAAAAAAAAAGAAATAAAATAAGCAAGAATAACACTAGGGCCTCATCCTAGGAATCATCTATGTCTATGAAGAGTTATCTTCGATAAAAGGCAAGTCAAGGATGAGTTCCTTTGTAATGATGCAGAGATCTAGGCAGAGGTGAATCAAGGATACAGAGTTCCCTTAACTGCCATGACGCAATCAGGGCTGAGGTGGATCAAGGATGAAGAGTTCCCTTGCAGTGACGCAGAGATCAAGAACTGAAAGAAATCACGGTAATAAGTTGTAGTGTAGTGACGCGCAGATCAAGGTAAGAATGAAATCAAGGTGGTAATGGTTCCCTTGCTGTGACGCCATCACGGTAAAACAAAGCAGGGAAAGAAACTCCCTTGCAGTGACACAAATATCAAGGTAAGAAGCAGACCAAGGCAATAAGCCTCTTTGCAATGACACGCAAACCAAGGCAACAAACAAACCACAGACAATCCTTATGGCCAGGCGGTGATGGTGGTGGCGGCGCGTCCCCTACCACCTCCTCACATTTCCCCACACACGGCCTGACAACTCACGTGCACCTCAACACATCACAGCAAGATCCCTCACGTACCTAGAGCGACGTGCCTGCTGGAGAGTAGAGGCTGAGAAAGGCTGTGATGCCCCGAGAAAGGCCATGCTACGTTACTCGCTTGCGCCGTCAGTTGAAATCTGTATCTGCCTTCAGTCTGGTCTCCTCTATTCCTCTCTCTCATCTCTGGCCTTGACTTCGGCTTAATTATTTCACTGTTATAGTCGTTCTTTGTTAGCATTTATAGCTTTGCAAATTGTTGTTAGCGTGGGTGTACTGGTATATAAGGGAATATAAGGTTATATATGTTTTCTAAGGTACATAACTGTTTATGAGACTAATTTAATATTTTTTTTTCCAAAAAGTTCTAGATAGTTATGGGAGACTCTGTCAAGCAGGATTAGTTATCATTATTAACTCTTCATGAGTCATTTATGGATTTAGATTTGTATTACGCTCATCAGATACCAACTTTGTTAATGCTAGTATACGTGCGTACATCCAGCTTCCAACACTGACTTCGCCTCCACACCTTCACATTTCCCTGATTCTTAACGTACTTTAATCAAATATTTTATGTATTAGGGATTAATAAAACATATATTATGGCGTTCTTACTAAATACATCAGTGAAACAAGGTGCAGTAAGGTATGATATTAAAAAAAGTAGGTGTCTGAGCGCTCTATCCGAACACAGGTACAGGTCAGCGCCTCTGGAATGTTCTGCCTCCATATCATGAAACCCTTCATTCTTCCATAAGCTTTATCGTCAAAGGACTACAGAAATGATTTAGTCAGGTACAGGAGATACAACAAGGGTGATACTAGCGAAGTCTTCAGAGTCAGTAATCAGTATTGGACAAGTAAATTAAGAGGGGATCTGTCACACATGTCTTCAAGTGGTATCGGAAACACAATACAGGTGACGTAAACAAATCGTCGAGGACAATAATCAGGATAAGACAAGAAATAATGGGTTTCTTGATAAATTTAGATTAAAGAATATATATAAGAAGGAATTGGTTAGTGCTAAGTCATCAGGGAGCCTTTAACACAATATTACACAAATTCATGGATGGGGATGGTAGTGGAAATATGTAGGTCTGTTTAATGCAAGGACTGCCACGTGTAGGCCCGATAGCGTCATGAAATTTCCCTTATCTTAATATATATATATATATATATATATATATATATATATATATATATATATATATATATATATATATATATATATATATATATATATATATATATATATATATAATAATGGAGTACCCCACACGGCTGGGCAGGAGATGGGACTCAGAACCATACTCTGAAACACCTGTACACCGAACTTCCACTACTTTCAAAATGCTCTAATTGAAGTTAGGCTGGTTGTTAAGGATGTTTTTACGGTTCTAATGATGGATAAATATTATGTCTACATTACTAAAAGGAAAAACATTTTTGAGAACCTGGCTAATCATCTCTGTAGCCTCTGAAAATAGTCGTGGTGATGGAGAGAGCTACGCATTTCTGAATACGCCACACACACTCGCAAGTCAGTCACCAACAAGGAATTGACTGTTTGACTTGTGTGGGTCTTCCCTCTTGAGGAACACAAAAAAAGAATGAACACCTGCCGGCCTGTAGTGTGTGGTGAGCTGCAATGCCTCATCTAAAGTAAGAGACGTGAAACAGTACAGGCAACGGCTTCTCCCCACCTCTTACTCTACCCTCAAGTCAGAGAGAGAGAGAGAGAGAGAGAGAGAGAGAGAGAGAGAGAGAGAGAGTTCTAACACAATGACTCATTCTTGCAACACACATACATACACACACACACACACACACACACACACACACACACACACACACACACAATTAAGGAACCCTAATACTCTCGTTTCATTGTAGTGACACACACACACACACACACACACACACACACACACACAATTAAGGAAGTCCAATATTCTCGTTTCATTGTAGTGACACACACACACACACACACACACACACACACACACACACACACACACACACACAGCTACATATAGCCACTATTGTTTCGCTTTACTTGTGATTTTTGCCTCAGCACTTCTTCCTTTGTGGGCGTTTCTCCAGAGTGAGTGAGGGGTTGGCGCCATGTACGAGTCTCCTGCAGGTGTTTCTGCCTTGCATCTTCCTCTGTAATTCCCATAATTTGCATCTCTGTCACAATTCCGTCCCTTTGTCTCACTCTCTGTCTTCCCTCCGATTTTATTCCCTCAATTTGTTTCCTGCAGGCTCTTCTAATCGGTTCCTGGTGTTCTCTTCTTACTACGTGACAAACCATCTCATTGTTAATAGTCTTATCACTTCAGTAAAGCGTTCCACAACACTGATCATTATAAAGCTGAGATACACTACACCCCGACAACCAGCGTAGCGGCTCAGGAGGCAGCGAGCTAGGGTCAAGATGTGGCATACATAGGTCGTGATGAACTAATGACCTACACGAGACCCGAAGCCTTGTAAGTGGTGTGTGTGTGTGTGTGTGTGTGTGTGTGTGTGTGTGTGTGTGTGTGTGTGTGTGTGTGTGTGTGTGTGTGTGTGTGTGTGTGTGTGTGTGTGTGTGTGTACCAGAGTCCGTTATTTCTTTCGCTGCCCCTCCTTTACCAGACAGGTAGACACACAGACAGATAGACAGACATACAAACAGACGGAGGGACGGATGGACACACACACACACACACACACACACACACACACACACACACACACATATATATATATATATATATATATATATATATATATATATATATATATATATATATATATATATATATATATATATATACATGAAATAAAGAATAAAAGGAAAAAAAAGACGTAAATGATTTATCGTTGAATTACAGCATCAATTCCGGTAAAGTAGTTCAGCAATTAACTCTGAAGACAATAACACATAACAAGAACACCTGAATGGTAACATCCTCACCTGATTCACTTCCCTCCTTTGTAAGTTTGGCTGCCCCCTTCCCGCCACCAGCTAACTCCAACGTGCCAACTGTGCTTCAAAGATTCAAATTCATAATATAAAAATGTCAAGGGAGAGGATTTCAGCACGCCAGCAAGCCCTCACTGGCACACAGGCAGCACCTCACCTGTCACTCATTAAGGTCTCTCACCTGGCGTGCCTTGCGGTGCGCGGCGTGGCGCGTGGGGTGTGGCTCCTGTGTGGCTCTCACTCACTCTGCAATAAGAACACAAGGGCACAAACACACACGAAGGCAAGGGTTGGTCCTGTACGTGGCAGTCCCTGTACACTCCTTAAACATGCATGGCTGTTTCCACCTGTCATCTCCTTCACAACCTTCTTTCAGTGTTCTCTAATGACTCACCACTCACAAAGTTATTACAGAACATAAGAAAATCACAAAGTCAGAGAAGCTGCAAGAAGCCATCAGGCCTACACGTGGCACTCCCTGTGTCAAACATGCCTACCTCTTTCCACCTGTCATCCCCATCCAGAAACTTGTCTAATCTTCTTTTACAGCTCCCACTTGACGCGGCACTAACAACATCAATACACTGTTCAACAACATCAATACCCTGTGGAACTGAGGCCTGTATAGGTAACGGCTGGGATGCCTGTCCATTGATGACTACCTAGAGGGTTCTCCCCTGGAGGTAGTCCTCGAGCAGTGCAAGGAGGTTGCCCTGGATACCCTTGGCGCAAAGCTTTTTACAAGCCCCGCGTGCCAGACCCTATCAAAGGCCCCAGCAATGTCCAGGGCCACCACAAGAGTATCCAGACCTTCGTCCAGGGCATCCTGCCAGTCTTGGGAGAGGAGGGTGAGGAGGTCCGCTGTTGAGCGGCCAGGCCGGAAGCCGAACTGTCTGTCTGAGAGGAGGCGGTGCTCACTCAGGTGATGACAGATGACACCTGCCACTACCTGCTCCAGCAACTTGCCCACCGCGGAGAGCAGCGAGATGGGTCTGTAGTTGCTGGGCTCAGGCTTTGAGTTCTTCTTGTGGGCTGGTACCACTCGCGCCTCCTTCCATATAGAGGGCCACCTGTGCTCCATCAGGCAGGCCCTGAAGACGCTGGTGAGAGGACCTGACAGCTCACTGGCGCAGCGTTTGAGGAGCCGCGGGCTGATGTCGTCCGGGCCGGTGGCTTTGTTCTCCTCTACTTCCCTCATCAGCCGCTCCACCTGTTCACGTGTCACCTGAACATCGGCGACGGTGTGGTCTGTTTCCTGAGGGAGGTGAGGTGGACGTCTACCCGGATCAGTGACTGACATCTTCTCTGCGAAAAACTCAGCGAGTAGAGTCTCTCTCTCTCTCTCTCTCTCTCTCTCTCTCTCTCTCTCTCTCTCTCTCTCTCTCTCTCTGACCTACTGACCTACTGACCAACAGACTAGCAAAGGGACTGACTAAATTACTCACCGACTGAGTGACTGACTAACTACGTAACTGACTGACTGACTGACTGACTGACTGGCGAGCTGGTGAACTGCCTCAAGCACACACACACACACACACACACACACACACACACAGGTATACATGCGCCCAATACTTTCTATATATACTTTTTTTAATCAAGGTAAAAGGAGAGAGAGAGAGAGAGAGAGAGAGAGAGAGAGAGAGAGAGAGAGAGAGAGAGAGAGAGAGAGAGAGAGAGAGAGAGAGAGAGAGAGAGAGAGAGAGAGAGAGATTCAAATTGGTCGTTTGAATAGACTCTCCTTAATTACTAAATCCAATCCTATTATACAAGGCAAACACAGCACCACCACCAGGCCTCCGTGCGTAACTCTCACCACTATAGGCCTGCATCTTTCCAGCGATAGGCCTAATGTACTGGAAGGCCTAACAGAAAATCCCAGATGTTTGCCTTTATTATGGTACGACTCACTTTTGCTTACACGGCCCAGTTCATCAGGGAAATGCCTCGTAAGATCTGCTAAGGAGGCTGCCTAGTGTTTGTCCTTCCTTTGTGTGTAGCTTCATTCTCATCCTCGTATTTCGTCTAAGTAAATATGTTACCTTGTTTTTACTTTGTTTTCCCGTAACTTCATCCTCATCCTGTTATTTTATCCAAGTAAATGTGCCTTGTTCTTCTTTTGTGTTCCTTTGTATTCCGATGGCTTTATTGTCACACTCTTATTTCTTCTAAGTAAATGTATATTTTTACTTCCTTTGTGTTCCCTTTTGTTTATTTATTTACTCTCATTTCGTCTAAGCAAATGCACATTTTACTTAATATTTCAATCTATGTTAACTATAACTATGAGGTCCATTCTCCGCTGATCTCTTTTACTGGTACACTCTTGAACTCACTTGCTGCTTCTGTATTTCCTCCTGCCTTTGACTTGAACTGTTTAAAGAATGAAGTTTCAAGACAATTCTCCTCGAATTTTGGATAATCCTTTTGACTGCACTCTCTGAGGACTGGCACCTTAAATGGGCCTCTTTTTTTCAGGTTTTTGTTGCCCTTGGCCAGAAACCCTCTTACATGAAAGGGAGAAGACAATCAAGAGGTAGATTAGACAAGGAGACAAAAAAAGGACAAGGTTAAAATTTGTTTCCCTGATTCGAACCAGAGACTCTCCATTGTGAGCTAAACTACCTGCCTCTAACAGGATGCTCCCTTTCTTCGTGCAACAGGGGCTCCGACCTCGGGCAATAAAGATGGGAACTACTGAAAAAAAAAAGGCCTTCTGAAGGTGTCAGTCAAAAAAAAAAAAAGTGCCAGTCAAAAAAAAAAAAAGAAAAAAAAGTAAAAAAATCCAAAATTATATTGTGAAGTGTCTTGAAACTTACAATACCTACAAAATAACTAACTGACTGACTGACTGACTGACTGACTGACTGACCAACCGAGCGAGTGACTGACAAACCAACTAACCAACCAACTCACTAACCAACCAACCAACCAAACAACCAACTAGCCAATTAACTAACCTAACCGACTGACTGGCCGGCTGACCGACTCACTAACCTAACAAAAATAAATAAATAAATACTCTGGAATATTTCTGGATCAGGTCTGAACGTTAAACTACCAGACTTCCACAATCTTCATCGCCGCCACCACCACCACCACCACCACCACCACCACCACCACCACCACCACCATCTGGAATACTGGCAAAAATAACCCAAAAGCTGGTGTAGCAATGTCCGGACAATAAAATATACCCCAGAGAAACTAAGAAACGACATCAAAGCGGATACAAAAGAAAGAAAAAAAACAAGAAAAAAAACACAGATGAAAGGGAAAAAGATTAGCAGGTAAAAATATCAAAGCAAAGAAGAGAAAAACAGCCAAACATGCATGGAAATAGCAAGCATAGGTTACACGCTCACTTGGCAACACATAGGGAAGAAAGAAAAAATGGGGAAACTAAAATAGAGAAAAGATAAAAAAAATAAATAAAAATAATAATAATAATAATGATAAAAATGTAAAGGATAAAAATAGCCATCATATCTGTGTGTGTGTGTGTGTGTGTGTGTACTACTATGCTGCGTCACATCGAGAGCCACACCCTCAGTACACACACACACACAACACTCTCTCTCTCTCTCTCTCTCTCTCTCTCTCTCTCTCTCTCTCTGTCTCTCTCACAAGGAGGTACATTCCTAATTTC